>NC_000080.6:123392444-123692444 GCF_000001635.26 Mus musculus | reverse complement strand
CAAAGAAGATCTAATTCCAATTCTGCACAAACTATTTCACAAAATAGAAGTAGAAGGTACTCTACCCAACTCATTTTATGAAGCCACTATTACTCTGATACCTAAACCACAGAAAGATCCAACAAAGATAGAGAACTTCAGACCAATTTCTCTTATGAATATCGATGCAAAAATCCTCAATAAAATTCTCGCTAACCGAATCCAAGAACACATTAAAGCAATCATCCATCCTGACCAAGTAGGTTTTATTCCAGGGATGCAGGGATGGTTTAATATACGAAAATCCATCAATGTAATCCATTATATAAACAAACTCAAAGACAAAAACCACATGATCATCTCGTTAGATGCAGAAAAAGCATTTGACAAGATCCAACACCCATTCATGATAAAAGTTTTGGAAAGATCAGGAATTCAAGGCCCATACCTAAACATGATAAAAGCAATCTACAGCAAACCAGTAGCCAACATCAAAGTAAATGGAGAGAAGCTGGAAGCAATCCCACTAAAATCAGGGACTAGACAAGGCTGCCCACTTTCTCCCTACCTTTTCAACATAGTACTTGAAGTATTAGCCAGAGCAATTCGACAACAAAAGGAGATCAAGGGGATACAAATTGGAAAAGAGGAAGTCAAAATATCACTTTTTGCAGATGATATGATAGTATATATAAGTGACCCTAAAAATTCTACCAGAGAACTCCTAAACCTGATAAACAGCTTCGGTGAAGTAGCTGGATATAAAATAAACTCAAACAAGTCAATGGCCTTTCTCTATACAAAGAATAAACAGGCTGAGAAAGAAATTAGGGAAACAACACCCTTCTCAATAGTCACAAATAATATAAAACATCTTGGCGTGACTCTAACTAAGGAAGTGAAAGATCTGTATGATAAAAACTTCAAATCTCTGAAGAAAGAAATTAAGGAAGATCTCAGAAGATGGAAATATCTCCCATGCTCATGGATTGGCAGGATCAACATTTTAAATATGGCTATCTTGCCAAAAGCAATCTACAGATTCAATGCAATCCCCATCAAAATTCCAACTCAATTCTTCAACGAATTGGAAGGAGCAATTTGCAAATTTGTCTGGAATAACAAAAAACCTAGGATAGCAAAAAATCTTCTCAAGGATAAAAGAACTTCTGGCGGAATCACCATGCCAGACCTAAAGCTTTACTACAGAGCAATTGTGATAAAAACTGCATGGTACTGGTATAGAGACAGACAAGTAGACCAATGGAATAGAATTGAAGACCCAGAAATGAACCCACACACCTATGGTTACTTGATCTTCGACAAGGGAGCTAAAACCATCCAGTGGAAGAAAGACAGCATTTTCAACAATTGGTGCTGGCACAACTGGTTGTTATAGTGTAGAAGAATGGGAATCGATCCATACTTATCTCCTTGTACTAAGGTCAAATCTAAGTGGATCAAGGAACTTCACATAAAACCAGAGACACTGAAACTTATAGAGGAGAAAGTGGGGAAAAGCCTTGAAGATATGGGCACAGGGGAAAAATTCCTGAACAGAACAGCAATGGCTTGTGCTGTAAGATCGAGAATTGACAAATGGGACCTAATGAAACTCCAAAGTTTCTGCAAGGCAAAAGACACCGTCAATAAGACAAAAAGACCACCAACAGATTGGGAAAGGATCTTTACCTATCCTAAATCAGATAGGGAACTAATATCCAACATATATAAAGAACTCAAGAAGGTGGACTTCAGAAAAGCAAATAACCCCATTAAAAAATGGGGCTCAGAACTGAACAAAGAAATCTCACCTGAGGAATACCGAATGGCAGAGAAGCACTTGAAAAAATGTTCAACATCCTTAATCATCAGGGAAATGCAAATCAAAACAACCCTGAGATTCCACCTCGCACCAGTCAGAATGGCTAAGATCAAAACTTCAGGTGACAGCAGATGCTGGCGTGGATGTGGAGAAAGAGGAACACTCCTCCATTGTTGGTGGGAGTGCAGGCTTGTACAACCACTCTGGAAATCAGTCTGGCGGTTCCTCAGAAAACTGGACATAGTACTACCGGAGGATCCAGCAATACCTCTCCTGGGCATATATCCAGAAGATGCCCCAACAGGTAAGAAGGACACATGCTCCACTATGTTCATAGCAGCCTTATTTATAATAGCCAGAAGCTGGAAAGAACCTAGATGCCCCTCAACAGAGGAATGGATACAGAAAATGTGGTACATCTACACAATGGAGTACTACTCAGCTATTAAAAAGAATGAATTTATGAAGTTCCTAGCCAAATGGATGGACCTGGAGGGCATCATCCTGAGTGAGGTAACACATTCACAAAGAAACTCACACAATATGTATTCACTGATAAGTGGATATTAGCCCCAAACCTAGGATACCCAAGATATAAGATATAATTTGTTAAACACATGAAACTCAAGAAGAATGAAGACTGAAGTGTGGACACTATGCCCCTCCTTAGATTTGGGAACAAAACACCCATGGAAGGAGTTACAGAGCCAAAGTTTGGAGCTGAGATGAAAGGATGGACCATGTAGAGACTGCCATATCCAGGGATCCACCCCATAATCAGCATCCAAACGCTGACACCATTGCATACACTAGCAAGATTTTATTGAAAGGACCCAGATGTAGCTGTCTCTTGTGAGACTATGCCGGGGCCTAGCAAACACAGAAGTGGATGCTCACAGTCAGCTAATGGATGGATAATAGGGCTCCCAATGGAGGAGCTAGAGAAAGTAGCCAAGGAGCTAAAGGGATCTGCAACCCTATAGGTGGAACAACATTATGAACTAACCAGTACCCCGGAGCTCTTGACTCTAGCTGCATATATATCAAAAGATGGCCTAGTCGGCCATCACTGGAAAGAGAGGCCCATTGGACTTGCAAACTTTATATGCCCCAGTACAGGGGAACACCAGGGCCAAAAAGGGGGAGTGGGTGGGCAGGGGAGTGGGGGTGGGTGGGTATGGGGGACTTTTGGTATAGCATTGGAAATGTAAATGAGTTAAATACCTAATAAAAAATGGAAAAAAAAAACTAAGTTATTCTAAAAATTAATTTGGACTCTATAATGAATGTTACCATAAGAACTGAAAACAGTAAGCACCTTGTATGTTGTTGCTGGTCAAGTTACAGACATGAAGGTTCAGCAGAGAAAGATGGAAAACCCTCTGTGATTGGTTAGGAATTCCCATTGTGAGAACCAGTGAAGGACCCCCACTTATATAATCATGACCTCACATCAGCTAATATACCCCTGCTCCCTCACAGTAAAGATCACACTGTGTATTATAAAACTGGTGTTAATTTACAGAAGGAATGAAATGCAAAGAGCACACCTATAATTTCACCAATGTTACAGCGTTTCACAGAGGCGTTTGCTGTCCTCTGTTACATACTATTCTAATAAAGTGGAGTGGGTATACAGTAGGGCTTGGTGATTTTAAAACTTGATCATATATATTTCAATATAACGAATTATTATGCTTGTCTTAATGACTAAAAATTATGCTTCAAGTTAATATAATTTAATTCGTGTACAAATAATTTGCATACACGTTTCTCTGAAAAAATGTCCTGTGACATCTGGGGAAACAACACTGTGATTAGGAATATTTGCTATTCTTCATAAAAGATTAGACTTCATTTCCCAGAGCCTATATTAGGGAGCTTATAGTCACTTGTAACTCCAATTCCAGGAGGTCTAATATCCTCTACTGGTTTCTACAGGCAATTTTTACTCACATGCCCAGAACTTCACACATACTCAAAGTGTATCTGAAGTCTTAAAAATCACATACATGTACAGTATTTTCTCCTCTTAAATTATTTACAGCAAGAATGATCTGAGGTAAAAACTGTATATAAAAGGTTTATATAAATATGTAATAATATAAGATATTATATATTCAATACATCTTTACTTTAGGGAGGTTTGCATTGTGCATTTCTGTGTGGCTATGCATTCTGATGCCAGTGTCACATTTTCAATTATTTTAAAATTCTTACATTTTAATTTTTGAGACTATATTGCTAGAAATAATCTTATCCTTTTAAAAGAATCACTTATTGACAAGGAAGTTATAAAAACTCTCTAGAAAAATAAATGACCACCAAAAGTTTAGTGCTATAATTAATTTAGAAACTGAAAACAAGTTTCACCTGAAATGTGAGCAAATTTTGATATTAAAAAAAAAAACACCCCCTTAGACTTCAATAAAAAAAAGGGGGGGTGAGAGGCCAAATCTTTTTTCAGACTCCATTAAAGAGAACCTGACCTAAGTTTGAACTCAGGTAAACTAACAGGTCAGTATCTAGTATTAGTTTCCAAGTTACCCCCGCCCCCCTCGGACAAAAACCTGAGTCTCTAGGCTCACCTCCAACAAGACCAGCATCGCCAGGTTATTACCCCAACAAATCTGCACGAGCTCCCCCTCATGTTACAAGCCCACACTCTGCCTAATGACCACAACGCAGAGGGAAATACAAATCAAGTTTAAGGTTTGACTCCCAGCACCAGCCAACTATGCTAATGTAGCTTTCCAATTAGACACTTGCACATTTACTCCTGCTTGTTGTTGCCATAAAGCCTTGCCCTGATAAATATTCCGGACTCCTCTCCACCAAAGACCTCCCTGTCCTGCCTGTGTGTTCCTGGTGAGCTGAGGGGCCCAAGCTAGCTCCAATTAAAGGCCCTGCTGTGACTTGCATCAGATCAGCTCCTGTCTGACTTTCAGGGTTCAACCCTTCCCTGGCACTACAGGGGGTCTCTAAATGGCTGTCTGCTTCCTTGCTTTCTACTATATGTGATATGGTTTTACAGCACCTAGTAAAGAAATGCTGGATACTGTGTCATCACAGTAAAAAAAATACATAAAAACCTTATTCCTTCAAAATGGCTGAACAGTGAGATACTTAGGTAAGAAAAATTAGAAGAAAAGATTTAACTATATGGTCTTGGGTCAATATGAGAGAAACACAATTAAGTTTTAATGTCTATTTAAATGAACCTGGAAAATCTAGTAAATGGATCTGAGATTAGAAACTAGCAACAGATGGCAACACACTTTGGTCAAAGCCAAGTTTCTCATAACCTTGAAATTCTGAAAGGTCTCCAAAGAAGAAAAAAATCAGATAGGCTTTTAGCCTGGATTGTCCTCAAGACAGATGAAGCTAATGGACTTGTGTCAACAGAGAGAAAATGAGATCGATGTTCACAGGCTTGGGTCCCCAGGGGAAGGACATTTTGCCATCAGGCCTATGGAATAAATCTTCAGACAAAAAGGACAGATGTGGAGAGTGGCCTGTCAGAAAGCACAGGTGAAGGCACAGGGCACATCACTCAGGAGCAGAACATGCTGCAGCTGAAGCCTGCAAGGACAAGGTAGATCTTGACAGATATAATTTCCCCATCACTGATCAATCACTCCAAACCATGACAGAGAATGCTGGATGCCATCTGAATCACAGTCTCAAAAATAAACGGGATTCACTGCATATTAAGAGTCAGAATGAACAAGGGACATGTGGATGACTGAAAAGGTTTAGTAGGGCTGGAAAACTGGCTCCATGGGTAAAAGCACCTTCTACCACACCTGATGGTCTGAGCTCAGCACATGTGGTTGCAGGAAGAATTAACTTTGCAAGCTTTTCTCTGCCTGCACACATGTGCCATGGTATAAGTGCAGCAATATACATGCATGTGCAAAAACAAGAATACAAACAAATAATAAAATGGGGGCTTTATTGTTTGTTTTGAGATGGGGTCTCACTATGCAACCCTGGCTGACTGAAACTCCCTATCTAGACCAGGCTGGTCTCAAACTCATAGTGATTCATTTGCTTCTGACTCCCAAATATTGGATTAAAGGCTTGTGTCACCATGCCCTAATAAATAAAATATGTTTTAAACATATGATAATTTAGCTTTATTTTCTACAGGAAGTAACAATGGTACTTCTAAGAGTTTCTTCTACCTTTCTGTAGTACATTGTATTTAAATAAATCTTTGGGCTAAAAGTGAAAGTTGCAAAGCAAAAAACAATGTTCTGCCAAGGAAGGAAATCTTCCAACTCGGCTACCCTTATAGCTCACTCCTAGAGGTTCCCACTGACCTCTTACATCAACTCCAATGAATAGAAATACCACTGGTGACTTGAAATTTTTTATCTCACAAAAATCTATAATTCCACCTATTCGACTATTTGTGTCTATTCTAGCTATCCTCTATCTTTTTCTTTCTATCCATTTAAATATCTATCTTCTATTTAACTATCTATTTATGTCTATCTTTTTATTTATACTTAACTATCTAACTACCTTTTATTTAACTATCTATCATCTACATATCTGTGTGATGTACATTTTTAATTTATAATATACTTATGCTGTCTTAGAGGAACATGTTTGCTTTCAAGAAACCTGAGGTTTCTTCTCTTGAATTTGAAAGAAGACAGCTTAAATGGCTAGGGCTATCATAGAGACAAGGCAAAGGAAAAGAAGAGCTTGATTATCATCTTCTAAAGTTTGAAACAGGAAAGAAAAAGGAAGACACTGAACGTACTGAAGCCATGCATTGTTCCAAAGGCAAGGGCCTTCTATCTTCCTCTTGTAGCCTCCAGTTATATATCTATTAATATATATTAATTGTTATATACTAATGATTCATCTAGTTGAATTTTTAGGAGGACTAGAAGAAGGAGGAGAATGGCATTACATCCTTTCAAATACGGGAGAACGGGGGAGGGGGGGGCGGGAGAAGAAAGGCCAAGGGCAAGGGGTGCTGAAGTAGGGTCAGGCACAGACTCACAGAAGAAAGGGCTGATCTTCCTCTCAGTGACTCCACAGGATGCTGCCCAGTCTCTCTCATTTCAAATTCCCTACTATTTACCGTAAGAAACCTGAGTAGGAAATTTGTATCCACTGAAATTATAAAAAGGCTTTAAAAACTGCAATAAAATCTCAGCACCATGGAACCAAATGTTTTCCTGGATTCTAAAAGTATCCTGTCTTATACCTCATTTCCCTTCTCTTAAACTAGCAGCAGCATCCCCTGGGTGGGTAACTGTTGAGGGTGTCACAAATGCAGTCACATATTTACCCAAAGCATATGAAATTCCAAAAGAAAGAACAATACATGTTCTCAGTGTTTCCTGTGAAAAGCAATGCCCATTTGGATTATAAATTACTCGGAGTTTTTAATCTCATAAATCAGCCTAAAATAAAAACAGTTAATATCATCAAAGAAAGGTATGCTAAGTGGCACACAAACATACAACATGCAGCACGGCCTGTGAGAATAAGAATACCGTAGCTCTGGTGGCTTAAAAAATTCCTTCTTTCTCCTCATTTTGGAGACTGGAAAGTTAGTGGGTTAGGTTCCTGCCGATTTTTTAAAAAAGCTTCATCTACAAACACCATCAGAATGGGGTGAGGGCTTCCACACCTGAATCTTCAGGGAGCAGAATTCAGCAGTTAAAAGTGCTGGGTAAATTGAATACCAAGGCTGTTTTCCCTTAAGTGTTTCCGCCCTACAACTAAGCTTGTGAGACAAAGTTAACATGAAAACATTTTGCCTTTTAACTTGTTCTGAAAGCTAGCAATCATCCCACCAAGACCTTGGTCCACCTCTCAATCATTTCTATTTTTTCACTGTGAGTCAGACAGACTGAAGGTGCTGTTCTCAGTGTGCATCAGCATTACGGTGTCCTTTCAAGTGAGTGACCTCATCTCTACCAGGACATTAGGGGGGTTTCCTCTAGTATGAAAACTTTTAAAGTTCCACCACTTTCAGCCTTAACATGGGTCTTAACAGAGGTTAGTTAAAACCGTGCAGCTGTAACATCATATACTAGAGAAAATTAACTTTATCTGCTCCATTTCCCATTACATCTTAGTTTGCACTGCCAACCGGTCAACAAAAACAGCCATGATCTTTAATTATAATGTTCCCTTATTAGTGGCATCAATGTAAATCTCCAAGGTAACCCATACATTCTTATATCAGGGATGGTAATGGGGCGAATGTGGTTTGATTTTATGCCACCATCAAATACGACTTGTTAACGGCAGCAGGGTCCATATATCACTTTCTGTATCTCAGTCATTTTCAGCAGCTGATGGGACATAAAAGCAATCAGACACAATCATAATGGCTATGAGGCCACCTGTCTTTTGTGACAGGTCAGATACTCAGCTAATCCACCAAGCACGGGCATGTGTAACTAAACTTGCAGCATTGAGAATAATACAGATCACCAAGATCACTGCTAGATCCTACAAGCAATAAACCCATTTCAAGGTTTAAAAGATAGTAAGACAAAACTGTTACAGAACAGCCAGCTGTATTAGTTAGGGTTTTTAGCTAATTACAGTAACTACCAACTTGACAACCACAGATCCAGAAGGGTTGGATTCATGATTTTTTTCACCTGCTTTCAGGATTTTGCCACTCAGAATGAAAAACAACTACAACAAACAAACAAACAAAACAGCTAATGTTTAATAGTTATAGGATAGTCTTCTGTATAAACTCAGATCAGCTAAAATGTATACGATGTAGACATGCTTATATCACCTGAGGTATTAAAAACACATGTACTTATTGAATAAATGAATGACAACTACAAGAATAACAATTGCCATTAATGATTAAAATAGACACAATTTACAGTACTAAACATGATACTCAAATCACTTAAAAACTTTAGTGCTATAAGAGTTGTAGGTTTAAAAAATGAAGACTATTTTATATGTTTGTACAACTTATATTACATGACCTCTAGTATTTCTTGTAGGTCAAGTCAGCTAGTAAATTTTCAGCCTTTATTAAGTCTGAAAAACTTTTTACTTCATATTTATTTTTCAAAGATAGTTCACCCAGGACCAAAGAGATAGTTTAGTGCTTCCAAATGCTTGTTCTGCAACTCTGACAATGACAACCTAAATCTGATATCAAGAATATCATATGGAAAGAAAGAACCAACTCCTGAAATTTTTCCTTTGACCTCTATGTGAGTGTCATGGAACATGTATGTTTGCATGTAGAAATATCATAGATACACACACATATTTATGATATAATAATAAATTTTATTTTATTAATAAAGAAAGACATCACTGCTTCTCTGAGTATAAACTTATATATATGTATATGTGTGTGTATATATATGTATAATTTTATTTTTAGCGTTTTGAAGATGTCCTTTAACTTTCTTGTCACAAAGAATTCTTCTGTTATCCTTATATATGCTTTCCATATGTGAAACATAATCCTGCTGTAGCTAATTTTAATATTTCCCCTTGCTATTAATCTCTAGTAATTTGGTTATAGTGTGTATCCATGGAGTTTTCTTCAGATTTGCTTTGCTTTTAGATTTATTGAAATTTATCTGTGTGAGTATGCTATTTTCTTCATGTTTGAAATATTTTCAGCCATTATTTATTCAAATACTTCATCTGCTACCCACAGACTAAATAATAGACTTGTGAGACTATGAAGTCTTTAAAAGTTCTTTGCAGATAACCATTGCTTTATTCCTTCTTTTAAAAAAGAATGCAAACTTCAAATTTACATTGTTTCTGATCCTCTACCTTCAAGATCACTAACTTTATTTTTCTGTGATTTAGTTTGCCATTAACTTCCTGCTCTGTTTTTTATTCATGACAGATGTTTTGGTTTTCATATCTAAAACTTGGGCCAACTGGCAACATTAGCAGACCTAAATGACTGAAAATTTTTAAAAATTAAAGATAACATGACTCTTCAGTTAAAAAGTCTACCCCTACAAAACTGAGTCCACAGCATGGAATACGTGAAACCAGAGATTATTGTCTTTTGACTCTGGATATTGTCTGATTACTGTCATGTTTTCCTTGGATATTGGAGAAGACATTTTGTGTGTGTGTGTGTTTTATTTTGCTATAAAAAGAAAACTAAAGTTCAAAAAAAAAATACTTGAAGCAAATTAGCTGAAATGTTCATTAGGAAATCCTGCAAATTTCTTTGTTTATTTGCCTTTGAACTTCCAAAATTATCTGGACAAAAAGCAGATATCAATAAACACAAGTGAGCCACTTTGGAAAAGAATAGTGATTGATGTAGATGAGCAGAGGGAAGCTCATCAGAACTGCCATTCACTCTCCATTGAGAAAGTGTTCCTATGTGAGGTTAGGCTATGTAGGACTTAGAGTTTCTGAATTATCTCAGCTTTCTTTTGAAAAGGAGATGATGAAGAAATGGAATATATGATAAAGGGAACAGGAGATAGAGTCTACACCAGGACCTTCTCAGATTCTCATTTACCTGCATGTCTAAATACCCATTTCTTCCAGAAACCATCTGGATAAAACAATCACCTACTATCTTAAGAACATCAACATTATTCTACTTAAAGGGATATGTAAGAGCAACGACTTTAAATGACTTTAATTTTTAAAAAATTTGTGATATTAATAAAAAATGAAAGTGTCATCTTTAAAGAAGGAAATACCTTCAAGGTAGAAAATGTGTGAAAATTCAGTAATAACTTAGGAAAGAATACCTGAGTTAGTGAATGGCATCTGGAAATCGTCTCTGACATGTGCCAGTAACTGGAGTTATTTGCTTCTCTGCTCTGTGGAATCTTCAGCACATTTGTAGGATTGCATAGAAGATACATAAATGGAGACTGGATATATCTAAGCAAGATTATTTCGAACAACAGGACCTTTTCTCTCCTCCATCTTCTGTCCTGTTTACCTACTCCATCTTCAATTCATGACCTCATCTAAAATCATTATTGTTACACACACACACACACACACACACACACACACACACAACCTACCGAGTCCATTTACTATTGCTGGTATGTACATTGTATAACCTATGAGAAGGCTTGTATCTGGAGAAGACTGTCCCTCTCCAAACAGCTATTTGTTGGCAGTATTGCTTTATCTAAATATAGGGCTTTGTGAAATATCTTCTGGCTGATGGAATACTTACTTGAGCCAAACTCTTATACCCAGCTCAGGTATCTGGATTTACCTGGTGGTTCCTTTTGCCCACGGATCTAGTGCCATACACTGAAAGTAAGAAGTTCTGAGTCAGAGTTCTGAGAGACCGCACATATTTCTTCTTGCTTTGGCCTTCTAGTCATCTAACTCATGTGAATCATGTATAAATCTAAGCAAGCCTGAAACCTGTACTCTGGCTTTGATGCAGTCAAAATGAATCTTCAACAATGAAATATAAATATTTATTTTTTCTAAGTCACTGATTTGGGAGTAGTCCATAAATACACAAATACAATATCATAGAATATATTACTGTTCTTGAGGAGTATACAAACATAATTAGATTTGGAAATGAGTTTATAAAACTGACAACAGTTAAGAGTAGCTTCTGTTGAAATTTTTTCTAGTCCTTATACGCACAATAACAATATAAGAAGGAAATAGGTGCACAATAAGATCAGTTTATTTCCTCAAACCACACAGTTCAAAACAAACAGAACAAACTTTTCAACCCAGACAGTTCTCATTACTCTGCCTCTAAACTGTCAGGCATGAAAACAGTATTTAATAATTGTAACTTGATACTGTATATGGTCATTTGGAACTGCACAGAGGAGTTTTAATAATTTTGTGTATCTGTTACTTGGTGTATCATTTGGAATGTTTTAACCTAATACAAGTACAGGATTATGCAGTTTGGACATCAGATAATGAGGACCTTAAACAGCTTATTTAATCTCTTATAGATGCTTGCCTTCATCTTTAGTGAGATGAGATGATTTATAATATTTTAACTCCATGAAAAATGAATATAGCAAACACTAAGTGTGAAGAGAATTATCAGTGTCTTATTTAAAACTCACAATAAGCTTACAAGTTCCATTATTGTTATTAATAGTTTTCTTCTTTCTTTCTCTTCTTCCTCTTCTTTCTTTCCTTTCTCCCTTCCTTCCTTCCTTCCTTCCTTCCTTCCTTTCTTCCTTCCTTCCTTCCTTCCTTCCTCTCTCTCTCTCTCTCTCTCTCTCTCTCTCTCTCTCTCTCTCTCTCTCTCTTTCTTTCTTTTGCTTGCTCCATGTATTATTATTCTACTGCTATGAAGAGACACCATGACCAAGGCAACATATAGAAAATATTTTACTAAGGGCTTGCTTAAAGCTTCAGAGTGTTAACCTATTATCATCATGGTTAGAACTTTGACAGCAGGCAGGCAGCTTGGCAGACAAGGTACTTGAGAGGTAGGTAAGAGCTACATCCTGACCCATAGGCCACAAGCAAAAAGAGATACTGAGGGTGGCATGGGTTTTGGAAGCCTCAAACTCACCCTCAAGTAATATACCTCCTCTAACAATTCCACCCCTCCTAATTCTTCCCAAATAGTTCCACCAACTGAGGACTAAACATTCAAACATGTAAGTCCATTTTTCATCCAAAGAGCCACCCTCCATATAAGGCTACTTTTATTCATTTATTTACTTACTTATTTATTTATTTATTTATTTTTAGAAAAAGAATTTATTATTCTCATCCTAGTGTTGCCATACAACACCATTCAACTCAAGGTTATCATCTTCGATATCTTATCTGTCTGGCACAGAGTGAGAAATGCATACTACTCAATTCTTGATAACCACACAGCTACAAGGTTACTTACTGTGTTTTTAAGGAACCATATTGAGTTGTTGAGATACTAAGGACTCAATTTTATAAAATTATGCTGCCTATGTTACAATAGGATGTAGGCACTGTGCAATAATTAAATAGAGTCTTTCTTGGTATCTGTGGGAAGCTGTTTCAGGAACATATGTGGACATAAATAACCAAATACTCAAAGCTATATATGAAGTACATAGTATTTGCATATAGCATGTACATATCCTTTCATAAACTCTAAATCCTCTCTATAGTGCACATAGCAATACAATGAATACAAATGATAAATAAATAGTGGTCGTTCTGTATTTTTCAGACAACAATACCAGAATTTAGTGTAGGTACACCTTTTTCCTGAACAAATTTTGTATCCACGTTTGGTTAGATTCACACAGAAAGAGAACTGAAAGACACACACAGCAATAATTATCAATGGAAGAAAAGTTCTTAAAACCCTCAATGAAAATAGAGCTTTCAAGATGAGCTGAAGGTTATAGGATCTTCCTCCTCAACATGGATGCAGGTAAGCAGGTGTTTCCCACTACACTATGCAACCCAGGGTCACCAGATTCAGTCACCCTCAGGTGGTGTCTCTGCATCCAACAAAGCACAGTTCAAACTTAAGGTGTCACCATTCTCCCCTAGACCACACATCATAAACATGTAATAAATACGTCATGATTTCAATCCAACAGTCTCAAAAAAATTAAGTAACTCCAAAAAGACCCACAATAATAAGGAACAAACTTGGTGGAAACAGAGCACTGTTGTATTATTTCCTATTCCTGTGCTTTTTCGCAGGCAGTCTGCTTTGATGTTTCTGTCCTGTCGAAATCAGCCTCTTAGCTTCCCAACGGAGGGAAAACTTATTTAGCTCAGTGAAGTCTGTGTTATGATAGGTCATTATTCTGTCACTTGTGTCTTAAAGTGCTACGTCACCTGTCAGCAGAACCATTTGAAATGAAGGGATATAATTTCAGGAATCCAGGAAGGCTGATGAGTGACTTTATTCAGCATGTCCCCCAGACACTATATATCAAGATCCAAAGTCCAGCATATGCATCCAACTGATAAAGCAAACCCACATGATGAATCAGCTTTCAGTTCTCTGTGAATGTCCCTCACTCTGCATTTCTCTAGGCTCACATTGCTTTCATGTCATTCTGGCTCCACTTCATTCCTGTAGATACACAATGAGCCAGGGATTGCAACCTGTAGATTCTGAGAGGGGAAGTGAGGCAGGACCAGTGGGAGCTGAAGACGGCTGTGAGTTTAACAATCTCAGGAGACAGCTTCATTGAGACACCTCCTATAATGTGGGGGAGGGGAGGGGAAACAAAGGCTATTTAAACTTTTGGGGCATGGGTAGGGGCTTTTAGGATGAGTGTACATCAGCAGGGCCTGGGTGCTGGTGATCCCTCATTTGTTTATTCCAGGTGCTGGTGGCTATGACCTTGTAGGGGAAGAGGACATTTAACTTGGCTACAGGGCTACATGCCCTCCTCCAAGGGGCAAAGATAAAAGTGCAGGGCTTCTAGCCAAGCCAGGACAGAGGGCCGGGGAGCAGTCCTATTCCTGCCTATCTCAGGGTTAGGTTGCTAGGGTTTGAACATGCACTCTTGTTTGGTCCGGCTCATACTCCCACTCCCAGGGCTCCACAGTCCCACACTTTCATACCTAAAGGGTCACATATATATTAACACTGATGTAGCTGAATTTTTAGGTTTCCTTTATGATTGCTTTAATATTGTAAGAGCTAATTTAGTGTCTCTTACAGAGCAAGGTCCACACTTTAAAGAAGAAAATGCATGTAGTTTTAATTTAAATCAAATTTATCAGGGGCTTCAGTACTCCAACTTTTAAAGTGTCCTTCTTCATTCTGGATTTGTTCTATTTCTGAGGTGCCATGTCATTCCCTTCCTTGGCAGCCATTTGTCTTATGATTTCCTTCTAACCTCAGTGGATTCTTGAAGTCAAGCCTACCTCTCCCCTGATGTCCAGTGTAGATGCTTCCAGTGCAAAGGAATTTACTTTAAATGGAAGGCATTCTTTCTGTTTCACCTGCTGAGGACTTCTGGGAGTTAAAAGAGTAGGAGTTGGCAGAAAGTCATTTATATTGTATACATCTTTTTCTTTCTTAAAGGTATGCTAATAAATATTTTTTCTTTTTATTTAAAAAAATATTATAAGAGCCAAAGAGGACGTTTCTAATGTGGCATTCATAAAACCTAAAAATCCATCACAGACAAAATAAGGAAAGTCTCTGTTCCTGAGAATAGCAAGTACACAGATTTAACACTCCACCTACATTATATTTTTATTTATTTATTTACTTACTTACTTATTTTTACTTTTATAGACAAGGAGAACTGTAGATTACAGGGTTTCTTTTTTTTATTATTACGTATTTTCTTCAATTACATTTCCAATGCTATCCCAAAAGCCCCCCCCCCCCAACTCCCCTACCCACCCATTCCCATTTTTTGGCCCTGGCTTTCTCCTGTACTGGGGCATATAACGTTTGCCTGACCAATGGGCCTCTCTTTCCAATGATGGCCGACTAGGTCATTTTTTGATACATATGCAGCTAGAGTCAAGAGCTCTGGGGTACTGGTTAGTTCATAATGTTGTTCCTCCGATAGGGTTGCAGATCTCTTTAGCTCTTTGGATCCTTTCTCTAGCTCCTCCATTGGGGGCCCTGTGATCCATCCAATAGTTGACTGTGAGCATCCACTTCTGTGTTTGCTAGGCCCCAGCCTAGTCTCACAAGGGACAGCTATATCACTGTCCTTGCAACAAAGGCTTGCTAGTGTATGCAATTGGGTCATCGCTTGGAGGCTAATTATGGGATGGATCCCTGGATATGGCAGTCTCCAGATGGACCATCCTTTTGTATCAGCTCCAAACTTTGTCTCTGTAACTCCTTCCATGGGTGATTGTTTCCAATTCTAAGAATGAGCAAAGTGTCCACACTTTGGTCTTCGTTCTTCTTCAGTTTCATATGTTTTACATATTGTACCTTATATCTCTCTATACTAAGTTTCTGGGCTAATATCCACTTATCAGTGAATACATTTCATTTGAGTTCTTTTGTGATTCGGTTACCTCACTTAGGATGATGCCCTCCAGGTCCAACCATTTGCCTAGGAATTCCATAAATTCATTCTTTTTAATAGCTGAGTAGTACTCCATTGTGTAAATGTACCACATTTTTTGTATCCATTCCTCTGTTGAGGGACATCTGGGTTCTTTCCAGCTTCTGGCTATTATAAATAAGGCTGCTATGAACATAGTGGAGCATGTGTCCTTCTTACCGGTTGGGACATCTTCTGGATATATGCCCAGGAGAGGTATTGCGGGATCCTCCAGTAGTACTATGTCCAATTTTCGGGGGAACCGCCAGACTGATTTCAAGAGTGGTTGTACAAGCTTGCAATCCCACCAACAATGGAGGAGTTTTCCTCTTTCTCCACATCCTCGCCAGCATCTGCTGTCACCTGAATTTTTGATCTTAGCCATTTTGACTGGTGTGAGATGGAATCTCAGGGTTGTTTTGATTTGCATTTCTCTGATGATTAAGGACGTTGAACATTTTTTCAGGTGTTTCTCAGCCTTTCGGTATTCCTCGGGTGAGATTTCTTTGTTCAGCTGTGAGCCCCATCTTTTAAGGGGGCTATTTGATTTTCTGGAGTCCACCCTCTTGAGTTCTTTATATATATTGGATATTAGTCCCCTATCTGATTTAAGATAGGTAAAGATCCTTTCCCAATCTGTTGGTGATCTTTTTGTCTTATTGACGGTGTCTTTTGCCTTGCAGAAGCTTTGCAGTTTCATGAGGTCCCATTTGTCAATTCTCGATCTTAAAGCACAAGCCATTGCTGTTCTATTCAGGAATTTTTTCCCTGTGCCCATATCTTCGAGACTTTTCCCCACTTTCTCCTCTATAAGTTTCAGTGTCTCTGGTTTTATGTGGAGTTCCTTGATCCACTTAGATTTGACCTTAGTACAAGGAGAGAGGAATGGGTCGATTCGCATTTTTCTACATGATAACAACCAGTTGTGCCAGCACCATTTGTTGAAAATGCTGTCTTTTTTCCACTGGATGGTTTTAGCTCCCTTGTCGAAGATCACGTGACCATAAGGTGTGTGGCTTCATTTCTGGGTCTTCAATTCTATTCCATTGGTCTACTTGTCTGTCAGTATACCAGTACCATGCAGTTTTTATCACAATTGCTCTGTAGTAAAGCTTTAGGTCAGGCATGGTGATTCCACCAGAGGTACTTTTATCCTTGAGAAGAGCTTTTGCTATCCTAGGTTTTTTGTTATTCCAGATGAATTTGCAGATTGCTCTTTCTAATTTGTTGAAGAATTGAGTTGGAATTTTGATGGGGATTGCATTGAATCTGTAGATTGCTTTTGGCAAGATAGCCATTTTTGCAATGTTGATCCTGCCAATCCATGAGCATGGGAGATCTTTACATCTTCTGAGATCTTCCTTAATTTCTTTCTTCAGGGACTTGAAGTTTTTATCATACAGATCTTTCACTTCCTTAGTTAGAGTCACGCCAAGATATTTTATATTATTTGTGACTATTGAGAAGGGTGTTGTTTCCCTAATTTCTTTCTCAGCCTGTTTATTCTTTGTGTAGAGAAAGGCCATTGACTTGTTTGAGTTAATTTTATATCCAGCTACTTCACCGAAGCTGTTTATCAGGTTTTGGAGTTCTCTGGTGGAATTTTTAGGGTCACTTATATATACTATCATATCATCTGCAAAAAGTGATATTTTGACTTCCTCTTTTCCAATTTGTATCCCCTTGATCTCCTTTTGTTGTCGAATTGCTCTGGCTAGGACTTCAAGTACTATGTTGAAGAGGTAGGGAGAAAGTGGGCAGCCTTGTCTAGTCCCTGATTTTAGTGGGATTGCTCCCAGCTTCTCACCATTTACTTTGATGTTGGCTATTGGTTTGCTGTAGATTGTTTTTATCATGTTTAGGTATGGGCCTTGAATTCCTGATCATTCCAAGACTTTTATCATGAATGGGTGTTGGATCTTGTCGAATGCTTTTTCCACATCTAACGAGATGATCATGTGGTTTTTTCTTTGAGTTTGTTTATATAATGGATTACATTGATGGATTTCCGTATATTAAACCATCCCTGCATCCCTGGAATAAAACCTACTTGGTCAGGATGGATGATTGCTTTAATGTGTTCTTGGATTCGGTTAGCAAGAATTTTATTGAGGATTTTTGCATCCATATTCATAAGGGAAATTGCTCTGAAGTTCTCTATCTTTGTTGGATCTTTCTTGGTTTAGGTATCAGAGTAATTGTGGCTTCATAAAATGAGTTGGGTAGAGTTCCCTCTACTTCTATTTTGTGGAATAGTTTGTGCAGAACTAGAATTAGATCTTCTTTGAAGGTCTGGTAGAACTCTGCACTAAACCCATCTGGTCCTGGGCTGTTTTTGGTTGGGAGACTATTAATGACTGCTTCTATTTCCTTAGAGGATATGGGACTATTTAGAACATTAACTTGATCCTGATTTAACTTTGGTACCTGGTATCTGTCTAGAAATTTGTCCATTTCATCCAGGTTTTCCAGTTTTGTTGAGTATAGTCTTTTGTAGAAGGATCTGATGGTGTTTTGGATTTCTTCAGGATCTGTTGTTATGTCTCCCTTTTCATTTCTGATTTTGTCAATTAGGATGCTTTTCCTGTGCCCTCTAGTGAGTCTGGGTAAGGGTTTATCTATCTTGTTGATTTTCTCAAAGAACCAACTCCTCGTTTGGTTAATTCTTTGAATACTTCTCCTTGTTTCCACTTGGTTGATTTCACACCTGAGTTTGATTATTTCCTGCTGTCTACTCCTCTTGGGTGAATTTGCTTCCTTTCTTTCTAGAGCTTTTAGATGTGTTGTCAAGCTGCTAGTATGTGCTCTCTCCCGTTTCTTCTTGGAGGCACTCAGAGCTATGAGTTTCCCTCTTAGAAATGCTTTCATTGTGTCCCATAGGTTTGGGTGTGTTGTGGCTTCATTTTCATTAAACTCTAAAAAGTCTTTAATTTCTTTCTTTATTCCTTCCTTGACCAAGGTATCATTGAGAAGAGTGTTGTTCAGTTTCCATGTCAATGTTGGCTTTCCATTATTTATGTTGTTATTGAAGATCAGTCTTAGGCCATGGTGGTCTGATAGGATACATGGGACAATTTCAATATTTTTGTATCTGTTGAGGCCTGTTTTGTGGCCAATTATAGGGTCAATTTTGGAGAAGGTCCCGTGAGGTGCTGAAAAGAAGGTATATCTTTTTATTTTAGGATAAAATGTTCTGTAGATATCTGTCAGATCCATTTGTTTCATAACTTCTGTTAGTTTCACTGTGTCCCGGTTTAGTTTCTGTTTCCACGATCTGTCCATTGATGAAAGTGGTGTGTTGAAGTCTCCCACTATTATTGTGTGAGGTGCAATGTGTGCTTTGAGCTTTACTAAAGTGTCTTTAATGAATGTGGCTGCCCTTGCATTTGGAGCATAGATATTCAGAATTGAGAGTTCCTCTTGGAGGATTTTACCTTTGATGAGTATGAAGTGTCCCTCCTTGTCTTTTTTGATAACTTTGGGTTGGAAGTCGATTTTATCCTATATTAGAATGGCTACTCCAGCTTGTTTCTTCAGACCATTTGCTTGGAAAATTGTTTTCCAGCCTTTCACTCTGAGGTAGTGTATGTCTTTTTCCCTGAGATGGGTTTCCTGTAAGCAGCAGAATGTTGGGTCCTGTTTGTATAGCCAGTCTGTTAGTCTATGTCTTTTTATTGTGGAATTGAGTCCATTGATATTAAGAGATATTAAGGAAAAGTAATTGTTGCTTCCTTTTATTTTTGTTGTTAGAGTTGGCATTCTGTTCTTGTGGCTGTCTTCTTTTTGGTTTGTTGAGGGATTACTTTCTTGCTTTTTCTAGGGTGTGATTTCTGTCCTTGTATTGCTTCTTTTCTGTTATTATCCTTTGAAGGGCTGGATTCGTGGAAAGATAATGTGTGAATTTGGTTTTGTCGTGGAATACTTTGGTTTCTCCATCTATGGTAATTGAGAGTTTGGCCGGGTATAGTAGCCTGGGCTGGCATTTATGTTCTCTTAGTGTCTGTATAACATCTGTCCAGGCTCTTCTGGCTTTCATAGTCTCTGGTGAAAAATCTGGTGTAATTCTGATAGGTCTGCCTTTATATGTTACTTGACCTTTCTCCCTTACTGCTTTTAGTATTCTATCTTTATTTAGTGCATTTGTTGTTCTGATTATTATGTGTCGGTATGAATTTCTTTTCTGGTCCAGTCTATTTGGAGTTCTGTAGGCTTCTTGTATGTTCGTGGGCATGTCATTCTTTAGGTTTGGGAAGTTTTCTTCTATAATTTTGTTGAATATATTTACTGGCCCGTTAAGTTGAAAATCTTCATTCTCATCAACTCCTATTATCCGTAGGTTTGGTCTTCTCATTGTGTCTTGGATTTCCTGGATGTTTTGAGTTAGGATCCTTTTGCATTTTGTATTTTCTTTGATTGTTGTGCCGATGTTCTCTATGGAATCTTCTGCACCTGATATTCTCTCTTCCATCTCTTGTATTCTGTTGCTGATACTTGTGTCTATGGTTCCAGATTTCTTTCCTAGGGTTTCTATCTCCAGCGTTGCCTCACTTTGGGTTTTCTTTATTGTGTCTACTTCCCTTTTTAGGTCTAGTATGGTTTTGTTCATTTCCATCACCTGTTTGGATGTGTTTTCCTGTTTTTCTTTAAGGACTTCTACCTGTTTGGTTGTGTATTCCTGCTTTTCTTTAAGGACTTGTAACTCTTTAGCAGTGTTCTCCTGTATTTCTTTAAGTGACTTATTAAAGTTCTTCTTGATGTCCTCTACCATCATCATGAGATATGCCTTTAAATCCGGGTCTTTCTTTTCGGTTGTGTTGGGGTGCCCAGGACTAGGTGGCGTGGGAGTGCTGCGTTCTGATGATGGTGAGTGGTCTTGATTTCTGTTAGTAGGATTCTTACGTTTGCCTTTCACCATCTGGTATTCTCTGGAGCTGTGCAGGATACACTTGGCGGGGTCCTGGAACTAAGATGTCTGTGCAGGGTACACTAGGCATGGTCCTGGAACTAAGATGTCTGCTGCCAATGCTCAGGCAATGCGTTCCCTCGCCGGGCAGGTCCCTATCCTCTGGCCGGGAAAATGGTCACCTGCCTGTACAGGATACACTTGGTGGGATCCCGGAACCAAGATGTCTGCTGCTGATGCTCAGGCAAAATGCTCCCACGCCGGGCAGATCCCTATCCTCTGGCCGGGAAAATGGCCAGCTGTCTGTGCAGGATACACATGGCGGGGTCCCGGAACCGAGATGTCTGCTGCTGATGCTCAGGCAAAGCGCTCCCGCGCTGGGTAGATCCCAATCCTCAGAATTCTTATGATCGCGTGGCTGGTATTGTGGGTATCTGGCGGTAGTCAGCCGACTGTGCACCCTAGCTACCCCGGTGCTGCTCGGACAGTAAGGGGCTTGTGCCCCTACTCAGACCGGGTTTTTGCTCCCCTGACTAATGCAGTCTCAAGTCCCGCGATTGGATTGGAGCAGATGCTGTGTTCCACTCACCAGAAGTCTTAAGATCGCTTGGCGGGTGTTGTGGGTAGCTGGCGGTAGTCAGACGACTGTGCGCCCTAGCTACCTGGTGCTGCTCCAGGGTTTCTTCCATTAATGACTCAGGAGAATTTTTTTTTTCTTATTTGGATAATAGTTAATGCAGAATACATACCCTTGAGGGACTTCAATTATAACTAAGATAGTGGTCTGCCTTGATCTGCCAAGAAATTGTGTCAGTAATTTCTGTTATTATGACTCCTTTGAACATTACATCTAGAAGGGATTCCTTCTCCAGTATTTAAGCTTTTATGTACATTCACTAACAAAGAGCAGAAATGAGAATCAACATTTGATTTTCTAGAGAAACAAAACTGACACATTTGATCTTAAAATGCTAAATGAGGCCCCTGAAAATTTGTCCATATTTCAGTTGTCCAAAACTTTGTGAAAGTATTTGCCCTAAATATGTAATTTCACTCTAATAATGTGCTTCAAGATAATACAAATATTGGTCTTAGGAAGGACAAATTTTTACTTGGTATTTCTCAGTATAACTGTCAAATGATTATATTTGCCACTTCTTAAAAGTTATAAAAATTGAATAATATTTCAACAAAGCATATGAAAATATAAGTTAATTATTTTTACTATTCTTTTGTGTTACCAACTCAGCATTAGATTCAAGCCTCCAATCCACTCAAGCAGGTAATTGAGAAAATTTTATCCACTATATCAAATGTTTTCTTTCTTGAAACAAATGGATTATTTTTAGGTCAAAACAGCTGTTATAGTTATGTAACTACTGGTGTTGACTGAGAAATAAAAGTCTATAACTTGTGCTTTGTATTTTGTAGAGGAAAAGGCTTAAACAGCCAAGTAATTTTATTTAGAAAAATAACTAGTTTGTGTAAGTATTCTGCACAGCAGATAATAGTAACTTTGAGAACACATTAATCATCAATTAAGAAATACACTTATAAGAGGCCCTTGGTCCTGTGAAGGTTCTATGCCCCAGTATAGGGGAATGTCTGGGCCAGGAAGCAGGAGTAGGTGGGTCAGGGAGAAGGGGTATGGGGGAGAGGATAGGGGATTTTTCGGAGGGGAAACTAGGAAAGGGGACAACATTTGAAATGTAAATAAAGAAAATATCTAATAAAAAAGAAATACTTATAATGTTTTGATTTTCTGGGTTTGGCTCCTCACTCTTCCCCATGAACTTAGTAATAAATGTATAGTGACTGCTTTGCCATAAGAGAAATTTGAAGTAATCCTTAGACATGTTGACCTCTTAAAATGTGCTTTAGCCTGTCTTTCCCTGAGAAATTTCTTGATAAAATAATGAATCAGGAAACTCTGGTGGTTAACTCTCTACTTGGAAATTTGGTGTTTGAACCACTGACTCTTTGTAGACAATGATAGGTCTTGGAGCTGGCACAAGAAAAGGCTGGGGTGGGACAAGGTCAGGCCACTGTCCTTATAAAGTCCTTTTCTTCTTTCCCCTTTATAAAGCCATCATTCTTCTACCCAACCCTAAGTAAGATTATTTGGAATAGATGAAAGAGTGATTTCTATTACAAGATATAGTTTCTTATTTGCCAGGAAATGTGATTCTTGAAAAGACAAAGCACTCTTTTTCCAGAGAAAATGAGATTTGTAACCTTCTTCCAGCTCTCTATCTTTACCAATTTAAGAGTTAATGGAAAATAGCTTGAGAATTCACCTGTGAAGAGGCCTAAAAACACCACAGAAAATCCCTTCAGCACCCTGGTCCCAGATGTACAAGACTCCACTCTCTCAGGTATGATTCTGGCCCTTGAATCCCAGACTAACCTTGGAAACTAAGTTTCCCAAGGGACAAAAGCTGTTGCTCTCCCAGTTACACTGGTCTAAAGCTCCTTTGTGCCAAAGTCAGAAAACAAGAAAGGCAGCTGTAACATCACTTCCTGTATGCCTGAAAGCCCAGCTCATGTTCATGAAAATGACTATACAAATGTGCAAAATCCAGAATGCCATGAAGCTATGTGTACATCTTTTATGGGAGCTTTCAATTGGATATGTGGATAATTTTAAACTGGAGATCAGAATTCAAAATCCTATATCAAAACAAAAGATACAGTAAACCCTCTGATAGTTTGGTAGAGTAATATGCCAAGCCATTATTCAATGAAGTTCTATTAGTGTATTTTTAGTATATAGTGAGGATCATAATAAGATTATTTAGAAATCAACTCCAACCCCTAGTCTCCATATTCCTGCCCACAACCCCAGCTGCTTGTCCAGAGACAAGAACTGCACTAGGGACCCCAGATAATACTCTACCCTCTGCCTTCTAACTCCCCAAAAAGTACAACCAACAGCCCTAAACTGCACCCTATCTCCTGGGCTCCATATTCTGGCCCACAATTTTAGAAGAAAACTTCTTTCCTAGAGGCCATGCTGGTTCTAGGGAACCTAGAGGCAATGTAAACACCCAAAACCTCAGCAATCATGCAGTCCACAAAAATCCCAGCAGGGGCATTCTACTAGGTTATCAGAAGCCCAGCTAACTCAGACCAGAATACCAGAGAAAAAACAGAAACAAGGAAAAAACATCTAAAAACAAAACAACAGCAACAAGAATAAAAACAAAACAAAACAAAAAACAAACAAAATTTAAAAGACCCACCCATCTAACAAAGATAAACTATAACTCCAACCCCAGACAACTAGAGGTCAGCATAAGAACACAATCCATAACAGCCAGGGCAATATGGCACTACCAGAACCCAACTATTCTACTACAGAAATCACTGAATATTCCAACATGGTTGAAGCACAAGAAAATAACCTTAACTACAATTTTATGAAGATTATAGAGTCCCTTAAAGAGGAAATGAATAAATCCCTTAAGGAGATCCAGAAAAATGCAAACAGGGGAAGAAAATGAATAAACTGTTGAAGACCTGAAGATGGAAATAGAAGCAATAAAAAACACAAACTGATGGAGTCCTGGAGCTGGAAAACCTAGGGAAGAGAACAGAAACTACAGACACCAGCATCACCAACAAAATATAAGAAAAAGAAGAGATAAACTCAGATATTGATGATATGATAAAAAGAAACTGATACATCAGTCAAAGAAAATGTGAAATACAAAAAGCTCCCAATACAAAATATACAGGAAATCTGGGACACTATGAAAAGACCAAGTCTATGAGTAATAGGAATAGAAGAATATTCCCAGCTCAAAGGACCAGAAAATATTTTCAACAAACTCATAGAAGACATTTTCCTAACCTAAATAAAAACATGCCTATAAACATACAAGTATCTTATAGAACACCAATTAGTTTGGACCAGGAAGGAAAATCCTCTTGCCACATAATAATAAAAACACAAAATGTTCCGAATAAAGAAAGATTATTAAAAGCTGCAAAAATGCTCAATAAGATACTTGCAAACTTAACCCAAGCTCACATTAAAAAGATCATCCATCATGATCAAATAAACTTCATCCCAGAGATGCAGGGATGGTTCAATTTACAAAAGTCTGTAAATATAACCCACTGTATAAACAAACTGGAAAAAAAACACACATGATCATCTCATCAGATGTTGAAAAAGTCTTTGACAAAATTCAACACTTCTTCATGATGAAAGATGTTACAAGGCACATAACTAAACATAATAAAGGCAAAATACAGCCTTTAGTATGTATTATGTATTCAGTCAATAGACAACATCAAATTAAATAGAGAGAAACTGCTACAGCTGATGAATACCTGGGCGCAAAATTAACACAAAAGTATCAGTAGTCCTCCTATATACAAACAATATAAATAGGCTTGCTGTTCACATGCATAGTAATTTACAGTAGAGTGATTAAGTCAGAACGTCCTAAAAATTTATCTACTTTCACGTTTCCATAAATAAATAGATTACCTTACATGACAAAGGGGAATCTTGAGATGAATAGCTTACCTTGGGTTATCTAAGTGAGTCTGGCCTAATGGTCCTTAAAGGTGGAGAATTGACTCAACATAATGAGAAGAGACATGAATCTATGGGCATCAAACAAGGGAAAACACTCAAATATGGCAGTAGGAGAAGGACTGGACATCCTGTTGGCAGTTCTGAGACATTGGCAGGGGTTGACATAGAAACTGCAGAAAGACTCTCAGACACAAAGTAGACTAGCTGCAGAAAAACAATCACCTCAGGCATATAAACACAGGGAACTAAATTCTTTCCAAATCAAATAAGCAGATTATCCACAAGAGCTGAGTACCCCCAAAGCTCATATAAAGTAAGGAAGTATTGGTAAAACCTAATCCAAAATTGTAAGTAATGCCAAGAAGGAAAGCTGGCCAGTATGGTGTTTCAGTGGAGATGGAGGTTAAAGACTATCAGTGACCTTAGGTACTCCAAGACTTTAACTTGAAGCCATGGAGAAAGGAAAAGAAGGCTAAGCCCAAGCAGAACTAGACAAAGGCAAATTGATGGACAAGGAACACTGGGTAAGTCTTGAAGAAGGGAAACAGAGAATAGAAAATGACTAAGAGAGGAAAAGCCAAAGCATGAATCCATAAAAATAGGCTTGGAAAGAAGTTACTCCACAGTCTAATAGAAAATATAATAACTATGGGGCAGAGAAGCAGGTCAAATAGTCCTCAGATTATGAAAATCTAGAAAGTATAATATTCTTACAAAGTCATATCACCCCATGGTAGTTATTTAACTACCGTGTGTAATTTCAGAAATAACTGCAAGAAAACCACATATGCCAATGATATTTAATGTTATTTCCATTATTCTTTTTGTACATTTGTGAATAAAACTAATGTGCATAAGAATGTTAAATAGCCTGAATAAATGTATATATAACTCAAATATACTTATATATAAACATTGAAATTATTTGGAATATCATGCTTGATACAAATTTCTTCTTAAAGACACTGAATTCAGAGAAGTTTCATTGTTATTTATTCAAACCGGGTAACAGCTCAGGCAATATTTCCATCTAGTCCCAGGATTATTGGTTAATGGAGTAGAATCTCATTCCTCAAGCAGTTGTTCTGCACTCCATGGCATTTCTGCATAAAAACACTGTTATTTAATAAGGGCTGAAGGCACTGGTTAAGAGTTAACTAGCTCTTTCCCTTACCTACTTATGCCATTTGCTCTATCACATTCCCATCCACTCATACCTCCTTCAGTTTCCATTCATTATCTCGATTACCCTTGAATGCCAAATCACAAGAACAATGCTTTTAAATGTCTTTTAAAAAATCACCCCAATTCTGTCTTGTTCTCTCTCCCTTAGGATGCAAATGTACACAGCATTTAAACTAAATTCTTGTCCACCAAATCACTACTTCCCACTATGCCCTTGTGCACCACATGACATCTATTAACCAGAGCACAAGCCATCACTCCTATATTCCAGAATGCAGCTGCTCCTAGCTGTTGTTTAAGAGGCATGAGCTGCATCAAGGTTTATTGCTCTATTTAACTTCTTCAACTCTAACTTCTTTCAACAGGTCCCCTGCTACTTTGCCTACGGTGCTAAGATCCAGCCAAGCCAAACCTGTGTGCCCTTCCTTATATTAGTGCACTCATATGTCTTTCCAAATCTTACCTGGTACCTGAGAGCTTCCTTATTTGGAATTTCAAGTCTTTTTTTTTTCCTAACAATTTCCTGTCCTTAACATTTTATAACAATTGTTTCCTTCCTTTAACAAAATTTTAACCACAGTGTTCAATACCTGCATCAATGGCATCCTCACTGGAATTATACCCTACACTGCATTATATGTACTTGATAGTCCTGGTAGCCTCTCTAGACAATTGGAAGAAACCACATAGCCCCAACCTCACAACCACTTTGACATTAGAGCGCCTACTTAACACACAGTACTTTGTGTTACCTAAATTGGATTCAGTAGTTGTTCCCCAGTTATACTAATTTCTTTTTAAATGCCAAAGGTGTTAGATTCCCCTGGAGCTGGTACTGTGAGCTACTTGACATGGGTGCTGGGAACTGAACTTGGGTCTTCTATAAGAGCAACACATGCTCTTAACCATGATCCACCTCTCTTAGCACCCTACTTTAGTTTTTCATGTTTTTGTGGAGATCTGTGCCCATGAAAGAGACACTCTTCAATTTTAAGTGACACACTTCAATAGCAACTCTAAAAAAAAATTTAGGAAACCAATGTTTTATTTTAATAAAGCATATCATTGCTACTCATGGGGTTTATCCAGGGATGCTTTAGAAATATCAAGTTAAAGTTTATTTTCATGCAAAGAAAAATGCTGCTGCTGTCACAGATACAATTTACCAAAATTAGTTTATCCCACAATAAACCATCACACCCACAGGAACTGTCACTAGCCAGATCTGGATGCTGCAAAAGTGAGAGATAGATTCAGGTACCACAAACACATGGGCATTGGAAGAAACATATTTGTGGTAGTGTGGACATTTTCAACCAGCTCAAACTAAAATAAGCACAGTTCTTATGATTCACAGTATAAGAATCCTAACTGACTATGATTTAAAAGGGCAGACTGTGCATAATGCAGATGTTTTGAGGCTAGGCCAAAATTGCTATCCTTGCTTGACCTTTTGAGCCTCAAATCAATAACAGGCCCTGACTACAGAAAGAAAATTAAATTAATCTCTGCCACAATACCCAACAATTCATAAGGCCAGATCTACCTATTTATCTTTTTACCTGTCCACCCACAATTCGATACACATCAAAACATTAGTATGCATTGAGCATTCACTTCATGTCAGACACTACATGAAACGTTTTATACACATTAAACTTTACAACAATCCTATAAGATCATTATTGTTGATCCTATAAGATGCTCATATTGTGGGATTGGAGAGATGGCTCAGTTATGAAAAGCAACTGTTACTCTTACAAAAGACCTAAATTAGTTCCAAGCAACCACATGGTAGCTTACAACCATCTATACCTCCATTTCCAGGTGACTGGACACCTGCCTCCGAGCTTTTCAGGAACCAGAAATACACATAGTCATGCAAACCTGCAGCAAAATATCATACACATAAAATAAACTAAATGCTTCTTAAAGATTTCTATTTCCTTTCAGATGAAGAAATGAAGGTTTAGATGTTTAAGTAACATCCAATTTCAAATAGTAGATGGACTAAGATTTGAAGTCTAAAATTTTCTGACAGATTATATACTCTAACTGTTATGTTCAAGGGCAGGATTTGTTTTCCTCAAAATCAAAAGGAAGTCTCTGTCTATTATTTTCCACAAAGGACTTGCAGGGGTATATCAAGTCAAATGTCAGATGGATTCACAAAACAAACAAACAAAACCAAAATTATTTTACCAGATTTTCATACTAATTGTGAAATTGAAAATAGGATGAAGAAGCTAAATCTGAAAGCGCAGAACAGGAGGATGAGTTGTCAAGGCAGCTCTGGGCTTCATGTGCAAATTCTTTCTGGGCCTGGCAAATGTGCTCACAGCAGTGTCAGGGCCAGATACCATAGAAGACCCTAAAGGAAAATTTCAGTGGCCGCCAGTAGTGCATGCATCCCTCTGCAAAGTAAAAATGTCAAAAGCACACAAATATTTCACTCAGCTGTGAACAAACAAGGACTTTGCCATTTACAGAAAGGCACAGAAAACATGTGACTTGGTCCTGTGTTTAGTATCAAGAAGGAAGGAATTCAGTGACTAAGATGTTATAAGTAAACAACCAGTTCCTTCAAGGAAGAAGAAGGAACTCCAAAACCCACAGCATCACAAGCCAGATTCACAGCAAGGTACCAGCCAGGACCCTTAGCAGGGAAGCTTATGGGATGGCATTCAGCCATCATTGCTAGTTTTACTAGCTAAAAGCTAGATCTCACCACTATATTTTTTTTAATCAAACAAGAACACTGAAAGCCCTGGATTGACTTTTTTTTTTTTCTTCAAAACATACCATTTTGAAGGCCTTGCCAGAGACAATAAAACCAGAGAGGCTGGTATAATGAGAATTTTGCTCTCTTTAAAAACACAAAAATGTTTTGGGAATATGTTTTTGTTTTAATTCCAGGTATGGGATATGGGAATGCTTCAGACTGATCATAGCAGATACCTATGATTTGTTGCATGCTCAGGAAGGGGCATGATTTTACCATCTGAAGATAGATTACATTTGAAATTCTGGGGACTCTTCAGAGGGTCCAAAAATGCCAGACCCCTGAGAGAGGATGTTGCTGCTCCAGTGTCGATGTGGCTGTAAGCAAAGAAATAAGTAGGAGAAATTGGATATCCTGACAACAAAGTTCAAACTTGCCCCAAGGAACTAGATGCCTCTAATCAGCAGGAATGCTCTGTTTCTCCTTTATCCTTCTTTTTCTCCTGCCTAGTGTTGGGATGTTGGAAAGGATAAGGGTGGAGTAGGAAGGTAGATTAAAAAGAACCCAATAAAGTATCCAAAAGTATGGTTACAGACTGGGTGATTGTTGAATTTGGAATGAAATGCAGATAAAGCTTTGCTTTCATTCCAAGGAGACACTCCTAATGATTCAAGCTTGAAGCTATTGTAGTTCTATGACCAGGGCTGAGTCACAGCACTCACGAGATCTCACAGACAAGCCACCTAGAAGCACCCATGCTCCTCTGAGAACCTTCCAGTATCACTTTTTCAAGTCTCATACAACCTAATTATTAGAACTCTCCCAGTGTACTCTTAGGTCCAGGTTCAGAGGGAAAACATTGCTGCTATAAATTTAGTTTTGATCTCTTGATGTTATTGTTGGACACCTTAGTTCTAGCAGACTCAAGGGTAAAATAACTTGCTTTGTTTTCCTACTCATCAGCCAAGCCCAGTTTGGCACATATCATTCTGGCTTTGCTAGTGAGGTTCCTGTATTGGTCAGGATAAATTAACTGAGGCAGGCTCATAGCCACAGTTAAATGGCCCAGTTACACAAAACTGTTAAAGAAGTTAAAGGTTCTGACCCTTTTCAGTGATGCTTTCTGATGAACTTGAACTATATCTTCAAAGAAAAAAAAAAGAGTTATGCTTACAAGTGTGCAAGACAAACAACAGCTCAGAATTCCAAGCAGTTAAAACAAAATGTATCCAAGTAAATATGTGACTTGGTAATTTTTTTTCTATCATGGTTTTAGATATGTTCCTCTCTATCTCTCTGTGAAGCACACCCTAAAAATGAAAGGCAAAGTAGAGCTCAAAGATGCAACCTGCCTGCTTCCCTATATTGTCTATAAAATGAGGATCAGAATCTTCAAATATGATAGGTAACATGTCTGAGAGGGGTAAGGGAGTCCATCAAGGTAACTCTAGTTGTGAGGCTGTGAAGAATCAAGTCCATGATTAGGAGCCACAGGAGAGGCAAGTGAAATGTAGAATGTAAGTATGTATATATAATACATATTTATATATATATTTCAATATATGTTTATATCTAATATATTTATATATACATATATGTTTGTTATTATATTTTATAAGCATATAATATAGGCTTATATTTATAGTTTTCACTTAAGTGAGAGTCCCAGAAGAAAAGAAATATTGTAATAAATGATGCCAAAAATTCATAGAAGCATGACCTCTGATAGTAATAACTGGATGCAGGTGACTCCCTAGGGAACAAACAGCGCCTCTGCATTACCTGCACAGGTTTTCCCGTCGTAGGTCTCGCATATCCACTCATGGCACTCACACAGTGGACCGAAGTAGGTGCCAGGTTCGGTCACGTGACAGATGCAGACCCCACACTCGCACCGGCCACGGTCATGGCACAGAGCGCTCCCTGGGGGCTGCCCAGGTGCACGACATCTGCGTTCGGACTCTGCCCGGGACAGCCTGCAGGGGGCGCCCGACAGGCTTCTGCAGGAGATAAGAAAGGCCACAGCTAGGCCACAGTCAGACACAGACCCCGCCCCTTCTACTCCCAGCCCACACTCGGTGGAGAAGAGGCCTGCAGCCTCATTTCTCTGTGGGCCAAGCAAGCCTCTGAAAGGTTGTTTTAAACACGACTAAAAATAGCACCTTCCAGTAGACAGAGGCGACGGCCTCTTGCTCCTTGGCGGATTGCCACTGAATCTTAAATGCACATTTTGATTAAATGCAAATTAGTCTGAAGTATGATCCTTGGCTGGCTTTTTGTTCTTTCTCTTTAAAAAGCGCTCATTGCTATCTAATAGCTAGAGGGAGATTACTTGGTAAAAATAAAGAGAGGAATGTATAGAAAAAGTTTAATGTATCATACATATGGTAGGAAGTAATGCTTTTAAATTATACTTGAAGCAGACATTAAGTAGTCTATGTTTTAAAAGTTGGAATGGAACTTGTTGCCTTTTTCAAAATGCAATGCAAGGTGTGACAGGGCCATCAAGCGGGTGCTATATTAAAAAGTGGAAAGAAGACTGCCTTACAGGCTATGGGATCAGACAAGTGTGCATAAGTACATCTTTGACTTGAGGTAAGTAAAAGTAACGACAAAAACAAAAAAACCCTAACATGTATTTGCAGGGGGAGAAATGATATCCGCTTTATTCAATGAGTAATTTTCCAAAGGAAAAGTGAATGAACAGATTATGAAGCAACATTAAAGTTAGATATAAGGAAAGAAAAGGCAGAACAGGTTGAAAACTGTTAATCTAACGTCCCACTTAGTAACTGCTCTTGGCTTGTGACAGTCATCTGTAAGCTTGAATTCTGCTACCCACGGCAGGGCAGGTGTGTCTCAAACAACAATAAACCAAACTTACCTCAGAGATGGTAAGAAGCTTTGAGGAGCAGCTGACAGCCCAATGAAGAGAAGGGAGGACACCAGCAACAAGAAGTTCCTGAAGCCTGGAGGATGCATGCTGAGCTCTGCAGGAGGGAGGGCAGACCAGCTGCACTGCTGCTAGGTGGGGCTTCCACCCGAGGCAGCAGGAGGAAGTGTCACCAGCAGATGTCCAGGCAGAAGGACTTGGGATAGCGGAGCTCACAGGTTCTGGGCTCCTCCTGGAAGCTCAGTTGCCTGCGAAGACTTGGGCAGTGGATCCGCTTTGGGCGGGGTGCGGGTGCCAAACTCCTCCAGTGGAGAGTCTAGGCAGGGAAGTAATTAGAAACAGTTGTACAAGCAGATGGTTTATTTTGACATTTTAAAAAAGTGTCCTGTTCACAGATTTGAGAAAATCTTGTCTTTCTTCAAGTACAGGCCCCCGAAATATTTAACAAGAGGATATTTGGACTGGCTGATTGGAAAGGCACCGTTAAAATAATTCCTGAATTGTGAAAAGGAAGGGGAGGGCTATGGTAAACACGGAAAGGAATCGCCTCCACCAGCAGTATTAAAAGAAGCCCCATTGGCGGCTTGAGAGATGCAAATGAACAAAGCTGGCAATCACAACTTTGTATTTATTAAGCTTTGTCTTTAACCATGGGTATTTTATTCCCTAAATGTCTAAAAGGTGTATTTTTTTCTTCCAGTTATTCAGGCCAGTTTCTTATCGCAGCCACATTTTTTTTTCTTGACTTGGACAGTCCAAATTAAAGTTGTTCCAAATCCACGCTATTCTTTCCTGTGATTTCAGTAGGCAGAAACAAAATAAAATATATGTTTAAAGTGTGATTTGCACTAAAAAAAAAAAAAAATAAATCAGCAGTGTTTTTTAGTCACCTACTCAGCGCCAGCCTCTGATATTAATTCTGATTGTGAGAATGATCACACATTGTTTTGCTAATTACACTTCTATCAGGCACCAGACTCTGTGCCAGATGGAAGAGGCATACAAAGGACAAAGGGGACATCTTCCTTTTCAGGAAGGCAGAGGACTGGTAAACTGTCAATCAAAACAAAAACACCAATTCCAGAGGACCAGGGATTGCAATGGAAAATTACTTCCTGATTAGATGCAGGTAACAATCACAACTAAGAAGGGAGGAGCTGAGCTGAAAGGCTAAAGAAGGAAGATTTAACCTCGATGATAAATGTGGGGGTGGAAGAGAAAAGAGATGCAATTTTATTTTATCGCTACTTTAAAGATAAAACCTGAGATCAAAGATATGAACTGATGATTCACTGGGACTCATGTAGGACCTCAGCGTTCACTCAGAGTCACCCACACCGTATGGCCATCTGGGAGAGTGTGCAGATGGAGGAAAGTCTTGAAGAACACTTTATATGTAAAGGCGTCTTCTGATGTTGATGATCCCTGGAATCAATGTATAGGACACATGGCTTTGTAAGCTTTCAAGTTAGACACAAGCTCCTGCAGGGAAGAATTTCCTCTGGCATTTCCGAAAGTGGATAAAGGTACAATACATCCCAATACTGGCTGCTAGAGCAAGCAGGAACAGAAGTGCCCTTGACCACGTTTGTGTTTCTCTCTTTGCTTAGATCTGTACCAAGAAGAGCTTTGCATGGACACCAGTAAAGAGTTGACGTTTATCAGTCCTTAGGTCCATCAGGGGATAGACTTGTAATAGGTATACAGTACATGGAGTACTATTAGAGGCTTTCTGAGGAGAGAATTCTGAGATATTCATACCAGAGTATGACCCAGAAAGAAAAGTCTGAGTTCCAAGTTGGCAGGTTCCCTGCACCAAATGACCTGCTCATCTCGTAGAGAAGGATTGTTTTAAAGAGAGGCTGATAGGGGAGTTCAGTGGTTGAGAGACAGAATGGGAATCTGGTTCCCAAGTGGGGTCCATGGATCAGCAGCATCAGCACCACCTGGAAACTTGCTTGAAATGTGCATCTTCGGGCTTCTTCATCAAACCAACTGAATCGGTGGTGCGGCAAGAAATCAGCTTTCACCAAAGAAAAAGAGATGCCTTGCAATGTATAGGACACAAGGCTGGGGCTAAGGGTGTCTCGATATAGCAGTGGTCTTCCCATTCCCAGCATGGGCGTTAGCATTACATTCCTTCCCACCCATACCTAAGACAATGGAGACAAGTGGATGGGCTTTCCTGTAAACATCAGGGAACCCTGGAGATGAAGGGAAGATGAAATAACAGAGAAGCATCTATCTCAAAGCTTGAGTAGGAAATTGCAGTGAAAACAAGAAGCTTTAATATGAAGCATGTACTATTTATCCTCTTTGCTTCCCTACCCCCCACCAGGGGGAAAAAGACTCATTTTTAAATGGAGAACTGATTTTTGAACATTTTGAATATTTACTTTGTGGATTAAAATGCTGTTTTGAGGCTACTGTTTTCTCACCCTCATTCAATGTAGCATTCGTGTGTGTGTGTGTGTGTGTGTGTGTGTGTGTGTGTGTGTGTGCGTTATTAGAAATACACATTTCTAGGCTCTTCTCCCAGTTCAACTGAACCATGAAGTATATTTAAATAATATCCCAAGAAATTTATTTGAACCAAAGAATGAGGATATATATGATTGAACTTAAAGCTTTAAGCATGCTATGCAAAAGCTCTACCACTGGGCTACATCTCCATCCCTTATTGTGTTTTATTTTTTTAAGATAGATTCTCAGTGAACTGTCTTGGCCTGAACTCATCATACAGTCCTGACAGTTGTTACTCTAACAATCCTGACAGGCCTTAAACATGTGATGCTTCTGCCTTTGACGCCTACCTAAGTAGCTGGAATACAGACGTGCATCATTGGACCCTACCAGTTTTGCGAGTGTGCAACTGTGTAGTAAAAACAGTATATACTAGGCGGCTGAGGAGATTTAAAAATTTGAATCATTTCAATACAAGGCTTCAAAAATTAGGTTATGGTTGACAAGGTGACTCAGTAAAATGCCTTAGAACCTCAGAAACTCTGTCAAAATAAAATGGTTAAGTTTTCATTTGCTGTGGTTTTAAGCAAATTAACTTTCTTTTTTTCCTGCCCTAGTATTAAATATTCACTTCCTTACCTCTTTTGCTTTGTATAAATGTCCTGTGTTTCTCAATTCTTGAGACATGAAGAAAGTCCCTGAGTCATGTATGGCACAAAGCAATAAAGAAAGGCAAGAACCCATGTACCCTTGCATGTAGAACCAAACTCAAAGAGAATGGAAGTCTCTCAGTAGCTGACAGTCGTTCTTAAATCTTTGGGCCACAAAACTATAGAATTTAAGGACTTAACAGTTTCCTTAAGACTGTTTGCTTCTAACACATAAGTGGATGCTCACAGTCAGCTAATGGATGGATCACAGGGCCCCCAATGGAGGAGCTAGAGAAAGTATTCAAGGAGCTAAAGAGATCTGCAACCCTGTAGGTGCAACATTATGAACTAACCCGTACTCCGGAGCTCTTGACTCTAGCTGCATATGTATCAAAAGATGGCCTAGTCGGCCATCACTGGAAAGAGAGGCCCATTGGATTTGCAAACTTTATATGCCCCAGTACAGGGGAACGCCAGAGCCAAAAAGTGGGAGTGGGTGGGTAGGGGAGTGGGAGGGGTATGGGGGACTTTTGGGATAGCATTGGAAATGTAATTGAGGAAAATATGTAATAAAAATTATTTTAAAAAAAGACTGTTTGCTTCTAAATTAAACTTGCTGACAGCGTACTTGCCATACAATGGTGCCAATTTGGCAAGAAGACAAAAAGCTAGCACAGCTTATCTTTGAAAGCTGCTCCTGGGTCTTTAACCTTTGACTCCATGCTATTCGAAGAGGTCATTAAAATAATGACCTAAACAACAGGCTGGATTTGAATGTTTGAAGGCATGAAAGTATCTTTACCAGGGTCACTGCCTACACATTTATTTCCCCAATAATTCTATACTTCTTAAAGGCAAGCATTCCATGTCTTTCACATCTGTCTCACAAACTACAGCTTCAAGGTATTGATACTCTAACTTCAGCCATGATCATTCCACTGGTGCACTGCATGAGTACAAGTATATTCCACAAGCACATCTACCCCTGTAAAAACTTTTCTACCCTCAGTTTTTTATCCAAACAGTAAAATTCACTATAGACACCATGTTGTGTTTCTCTCACCCTTTCTAAAGTATAATGAACACACCTGTACATCACTTTACAAGTAATCAATCACAGAGTTGATAAAGTTGGTGAGAGGATCACACACTTAGACAACCTCTGCTTTCAAAACAATAGTGGTTTCATTCAAATAGCACACACTGACTGAGACTCTCTCCAGTTACTGGTTTAACTATGATCAGTCTTTCTTTTCATAAGAATTTCCTGAAAAAAATCTATTAGTTGCTATACACTTTTATTTTAGGAGTTTTTCCACACTTTTATTACCACCATGAAAGACATCCTCTAATATTACTATATATCAATATACAATTAATGTATTAAATGCATTAAACATATATGTCTTGACTATAAGATCTGAGAATTCAGGATGAGGCAATAGTGCTAACTCTGGCTTATGACACAAGGAGTGGGGACCTGGAAATATCGTAAGCAGAAGGAGTAGAGCTCAGTGCTGTGTAGCCTAGAGTTCCTCTAGGGACTTGAACTCAAATATAAATGGGGTGTTTTGTTTGTTTGTTTGTTTTGTTTTGTTTTTTCATTTTTAATTAATTTTAAAAAATTCTCTCTCTCTCTCTCCTCTCTCTCTCTCTCTCTCTCTCTCTCTCTCTCTCTCTCTCTCTCTCTCTCTCTTTCTCTCTCTCTCCCTCTCTCTTCCTCTCTCCTTCCCTCCCTCCTGAACAAAAACAAGGAAAAAGATCCATAAAAATTACAAATATACAAAAATCAAAACAATGCAAAATACCAACAAGTCAAAATATCCCACAAAGTCGTGAGTTTGTCTTGTGTTAGCCAACCTTTCCTGGGTATGGGACCTGCCATTTGGGTTGAAATTACCTAATGACACTTCATTGGAGATATCAATTCCAAGTAGTGTCTTTGTCTTTTTCCTTTTCTTCCTCCTCCTCCTCCTCCTCCTCCTCCTCCTCCTCCTCCTCCTCCTCCTCCTCCTCCTCCTTCTCCTCCTTTTCTGACACAGGGTTTCTCTATGTAACCCCAGGTGGTTGTCCTGAAATTCACTTTGTAGAACAGACTGGCTTCGAACTCATAAATTCAGCTACCTGTGCCTCCCAAGTGCTGTTACTAAAGTCATATATCACTACTACCTGAATCGCAGATAATTTATTCACTAGGAGATTATATGTTCACTGCTCCATCTCAGTGCTGGGACCCCATCAGGTTTTTGTGTACACTGCCACAATCTCTATGAGTTCACAGAGTTCTCTATGAACATCAGTTCTTATGAGTCTGGAAGATACTTTTACCCAGTACCTCTAGCTCTTATAGTCATTCTTTTTCCTTTTTCCTAAAGAACCCTGAGTCTTGAGGAGGACTTTGAGGAAGACATCCCATTTAGGATTAAGCTTCAAAGTCTCTCACTCTATGTACATTGTCTAACTGTTGGGCTTGTGGTAATTCCCATCTACTGAATGAAACTTCTCTGATGAGAACTGAGTGAGGCACTAATCTAGGGATATAGCAGTATATCGTTATGAGTCATTTTTTTTTCTTATGTTTCTTTAGTGGAGAAGTAATGTTAGGATTTCCCCTAGACCCATGAAGTCTCAGGTTCTTGGCCAGGTTAGCAGTGCCAGGTATGGGTTCAACCTCATTAAGTATGCCTTAAGTCCAACCAAAAAAGTCTGTTACTCCTTTAACAGTTGTACCACTATTATACCAGTATATCTTGTAGGCAGGTCACTATCATAGGTTGTAGGGTTTATAGTTGGATGATATTGATGATTAACATGAAGTGTACCTTCCAGAATCATGAATGCTTGTCAGTAGGGAATGAATCTTCTAGCTAAGCAACAGATCAGTTCTCCGTGTTCAATGAAAAGCATTGTCTTCAGGTTGTAGAGAGAAAACAATAGCCTTGGCTGTATTCTATGATGTCTGGGGCACTCTAAAGGACTCTTTGAGAAAGCAACAAGATACAACCCATTCCTGTCATTGGAAGTTTTACATGTGGCATAAGATTTCTAGTTAGAACATTGTATCCTCTATTATTTTGTGGCTACATTTAGATTTCATGGAATCTTTTCATATAAATAAACTTTTATTTAATGTACTTTCCTTCAGCAAGAGGATTTGAAGTGCCCTGTTCACATTTACATGAGAATTAGATTTAAAAAAGGTTCAAAAACATCAAAGAGTTCTTATTGCACATAGGTCTCAAGGAGGTCCTGGCATGTGTTTTGACATTAAATTTCATTCATAGTCCTTTATATGTTTTTTTTTCCTCAGAAAAAGGGAATACAGATAGTTCTTTGCAGGCTGCTTCCAAACTCCTAACTCTCAGCCAGTGAGAATGTTAGAAAGAGAAGGAAATTAATGGTATGTGAGAAAGAAAAGCAAGCACACTACTTTTCTAGATGTGGTATAATGTTCTCACCTCTATTCCCCCCTTTTTCTGTTTCAGGACAAAGAATTTCCTTGGAGAGCCCATTTCCGACCTCAGTCTAAGACTGTGTGTCTATCCCAGCATCTTTTACCCTGTTTAGTTTTTAAAAGCACTCCAGTAAGATCTGAAAATCATTGTTTATATTTCTTTATCTTCTGCGGTGCAGTATGCCACCTTCTATTTCAATGCAAGTTTAATGAGATTTGGGATTTTTTTCCTTTCTTATCCTTTGCCTAAATCTCAGGGTTTTGACTAAAATATCCCAAAGAAAGATTTTCTCAGATAATGACTTCTACATTTTTAATGACCCTTGATAAGAAACAACAGTTTTAACTAAAGCATAGTTAATGGAAGAATGGCATGCACACACATTAAAAATGTTTCGTTCAGATTAAGATATGTAAAATTCAGTAAGAAAATTCTATCATGGAAACATCAAGAAAGCTGGCCTCACCTTTAAAATTTTAACACCACCCATTGAAGCTCCGGTGTGTGTACAACACAAAGACTCCTTCCCATCACTTAGTAAAGCTCCAAGCTGATGAGAAGAACCATGGTTTTACTCAAAGTCCACATGTATCATATTTTAAAGCTAGAACACCTTTCAAAATTTCAAGTAGTGGACAGGAGCACTAATAAAGGCAAAATATTCCTAAGCAGCAATAAAAAATAAGCTTGCAATTCCCAGAAAAAGTAGAACTTTGTCCTGGGCCAGAGCTGTGGAATAATAATAATAATAATAAAATAGTGTGTGGTTAACATCTTTTCCAGATGTGAGCCCAGGACCAGAGGGCATTTTTCCCTCCCACGTGGGAAAAACACCTGGAAATATTAGTATTCTCTGGAAGAAGAAATATTCTTTTACTCTGGTGAGTACTTTTACAGTTCTACTTTATAATGAAGGTGGATTTTAGAGAAAATAATCTAGATGTCATTTTCACCGACTTCATAAGCTAAAAGGAGTCTACTATTACTTAAATATAATTTCTATCACAAATAATAGATTTTTATTTCTTGACTGACAGAAGTTGATCAACAAGGAGCAGTAATGAATAGACAAGGGAATGTTTATGCAGTGATGGAGATTCCTTCAGGATAATTACCCGACAGTCTCTGTCCTTGCCAGGTCTGCATCAGTTGCTGTATCCCAGCTTTCACAACAGCTGGATGAAAGAGTCTTAGTTCATTCTAATGCTAAACTTCTGTGATGATCTTACAGTCAAAGGGGTGGAAGAGTACAGGTAAATACAAGTCATGGAAACATAGTAGAGGCTTAAATGGTAGAAATATTATTTAGTCTACTGGCTGTAGGCATCATATAGAGCCTTTTTATATGTTTCCAGAAATGAAACAGTTACCCATTCATGTCTGTTTTTCTTTAAACTCTGAGCCAAGGCTTTCTCCACTGGGGAGCCTCGTCCACTAAAGCTACACTCAGGAACTAAGCCCTCAACTCCCTCCACTGGGTAGCTCTTCTAGGGTTTTGTTTTTGTCTTTGCTTTTTATGTTGTTGCTGGTGTTGTTTAATAGAGTGTGTACCACACACTGCGATCATTGACACTTTCCATTCACTGCAGTTTTGGTGTTTTCCACTATTACTCCAGTTAGGAGTAAGATTCACTCTATGCAAATCAGGTTGTAAATCAGAATATAAAGCTGGATTATATTGCAGAGCAGAAGCCAGGCAAGTTATATAGCATGGCTACTCAGGGTGCTTTGTCCTAATCATATTGAGATACCAGCAGAAGTTAGGAATAATATGCAAACTATAAGGGTCTACTTAAAAACTAAACATTTCTACATAAAATACATGCACTATAAACTGAAATAAGATTCCAAATTCAGAGGCATTTTCTAAGCTTGGATAGAGTGTGTTTTAGGCATTGTTGACATAGATATTGTCTGGTCAGAAAGAAGATTACTAGCAAAACTTCACACAGATTTTCATTTAATGTAACAAGATTATTGTCTCTTTTTTTCTCCTGCTTCGTTCACATGAGCATCACCACAAATCATACTTGCCCTTTAAATCCTAGCTGAAATGGCTAAATAATGTATTCCTTTTCCCAAATTAGCCTATAACTTGGTCCCATTGTCATTGTAAAGCCCAATGAAGCTTTATGATATATAGTTCTTGAAAACCTAAATAATACTATAAGTGTCCTGGTTTGCAGAAATTCCATTTAATATATGGGGAACAAAATTCATTGTTTCATTACTGTAATTTAAAAAATTAACTATCTTTCTCTTTTGTATAATTGATAGAATATACTTGTGGATAGTAAAGACAGAATATACTTAGTGGTGAAATTACAGCATAAAACAAAAAGATACTATGATTTAATACCATATCTTTATTTTCATTTCCATGCTATTTATTGTTCCAAAAACTAATTTTCAGTGATCCACATGTGCAAGTTTTTCAACATAGAGAGATCTGGGCTTTTCACTTTCATTATAAGTTATGATGTGCCAATCATGTTTAATGCCAGAAGTCTTCAAATATAACAATCTGCTCTTCTATTCATCATCTTTTTATGGACCTTAGAGACAGGAAAACTGTAGCTAACTGATCTTTAATTCTACATTTATTGGAAAAAGTACTCAGGCTTGCTTGGAAATGTCTTCATCTATCAGCACACCTCCAACGGTTGGAGGAAGGGAAAAAGGAAGTAAACGATGTAATTATATTATAATTATTTTGGTTGTAATAAATCTCCTAAAGCATCATGGGAGAATCTAACTCATCACTGTGCATGCCAAATAACACAGCAGCATGCCATTTTTGCATCATTCTAGGATATTAATTGTTTATAACTCAATTTTCCTTAAAATAATCTATGAAAGAAATTAGACCCCTTTGGAACTGAGCTGCTTGTCTACGTTTATGGGTGGACAGTTTGGATTCAAACACCTAGCTAGAACTCTGCTAAACTCATCAGATTCATATTTACCCCTGAAGCTCTGGCTAAAATGGACAGGTGATGTGTTTCTTACCCCAACTGGAGACTGATAAACATGTCTGTCTCCCAAGATTCACTCCACTCCTGTCATTGAGAATGATTTCCAAACTCTTGATCCTATTGCAGGTTTCCAGGACCATGATTTGACTGCTTGGCAGAACTGTAACTGCCTTAGTCAATTCTGATGGCAGGGTGTTGTTGGTTGCATTGATCCAGCTTCAGCTCTGTTAAAAAATATGAGCAAAATCGCTGCCTCTTAGAGTCAAAAAGTTTACGAAATTTATGAAATTCCTAGGCAAATGGATGGATCTGGAGGGCATCATCCTGAGTGAGGTAACCCAATCACAAAGGAACTCACACAATACGTACTCACTGATAAGTGGATATTAGCCCTGAAACTTAGGATACCCAAGATATAAGATACAATTTGCTAAACACATGAAACTCAAGAAGGACGAAGACCAAAGTGTGGACACTTTGCCCCTTCTTAGAATTGGGAACAAAACACCCATGGAAGGAGTTACAGAGACCAAGTTTGGAGCTGTGACGAAAGGATGGACCATCTAGAGACTGCCATATCCAGGGATCCATCCCATAATCAGCTTCCAAACGCTGACACCATTGCAAACACTAGCAAGATTTTGCTGAAAGGACCCAGATATAGCTCTCTCTTGTGAGACTATGCCGGGGCCTAGCAAACACAGAAGTGGATGCTCACAGTCAGCTATTGGATGGATCACAGGGCCCCCAATGGAGAAGCTAGAGAAAGTACCCAAGGAGCTAAAGGGATCTGCAACCCTATAGGTGGAACAACATTATGAACTAACCAGTACCCCGGAGCTCTTGACTCTAGCTGCATATGTATCAAAAGATGGCCTAGTCGGCCATCACTGGAAAGAGAGGCCCATTGGACTTGCAAACTTTATATGCCCCAGTACAGGGGAACGCCAGGGCCAAAAAGTGGGAGTGGGTAGGTAGGGGAGTGGGGGGGCTATGGGGGACTTTTGGGATAGTATTGGAAATGTAAATGAGGAAAATACCTAATAAAAATATTTTTAAAAAGAATCAAAAAGTTGTTACATTTTTATGTTATTCAACCCTGACAATAGCTTCATGAGTCCAAAATACGATACTTACTAAAGAACATAAAACAAAAATGAAGATAATGATCTAGCAAGTCACAAAGAAGTCATTTGTGCATAAAGTTAGTTGATTTTGTTGGAACAGAATCATCTTTAGGTCTACTAATAAAGGGAAGTTACACTCTGTACCTGGTCATTTTCCATTTCAGTTACTTCCCTCTCCTCCTTCATCTCTTGTTTCAGGCAACTCATTTTGCTTTAGTTGAACTTGAGCATTGAATTTGCCCCATCCTCTTCTTTGGCAACATGTGTCTGAGTGGAATAATTCAGTTGTTTGGTTATAAAACTACTTAAAACATTTTAAATTGGTATATATCCAAAGCTGTTATCAGGAACAATCCCAGGTGTTTAGATACAAAGAGGAATGGCCACAAACCTAAAGAATGTTTCCCCCCACTATGACATTTCTCAGGATTACAAAGATGGTCCTTATTCTAGTTCTATTATCACAGCCATTGTCTGCCATGCCTTTATAAACTCTATCTTGCACTTTTTTCATGTGTGTATTGAGGGAACCACATCACTTAGAATCACCTTCAAGAAAGTACTTGTGAACTAGTCAGAAAGGAAGTAGAAGTGTAAAAGCCATCAGCCACCGTTCTCTTTAGACTCTGTCATAGCTTGTCTTGATCATGGTCATTTTCCAGACAGCCTGTCAGTCACTGGATAAGACAGTGGTACAAAGATGCAGCAATCTCTGCTTAAAACAGTGTCTGGCTTTAAAATCTTGGTTCAAGACTTCCTATGAGGCTCATGGAAAGACAAAGGCAGTGAGTTTAAGTGTGGTTCCCCTCCCATTCTGCCCATCTCCCTTTTCCTATCCTGGAGATTTGTTCCAAGTAACCCTTCAGGACTTCTCATCATATTCCAATTTCTCTTGTTCTTCCTCCTTTTCCTCTCTCCCTCCCTCTTCCTCTCCTTCTTCCTTTCCCCTCCCTCCTCTGTATGTATGTACTGTAAAAATATTACTTTTTAATCTGTTTCAAATGGCTTCACTTCTCATAATTAAGTCTTCCACAACTTTTTTTTCTAAACACCCAGATTTATTGTAGTAATAAATTTTCTTTTTTCTTTTCTTATTTATTTACATTTCAAATGTTATTCCCCCCTCCAAGCTTTCCCTCCACAAGCCCTTTATCCCCTCCTCCCTCCCCTGCCTCTATGAGGGTGCTCCCCCATCTGCCCACCCACTCCTGCTTCAGCTGCCTAGTGTTCCCCTATCCTGGATCATCAAGCCTCCACTGGACCAAGGGGCTCCCCTCCCTGTGATAAGGCAATCCTCTGCTACATATGCAGCTGGAGCCATGGGTACCCCCTGTGTACTCTTTGGTTGGTGGATTAGTCCCTGGGAGCTTTGTGGGGTGGGGTCTTGTTGGTTGATATATTGTTGTTCTTCCAACAATGAGGTTGCGAACCCCTTCAGCTCCTACAGTCCTTGCCCTAACTTCCCCATTGGGGTTCCCATACTCAGTCCAATGTTTGGCTGTGTACATCAGCATCTGTATTGGTCAGGATCTGGCAGATCCTCTCAGAAGACAGCTGTATCAGGCTCCTGTCAGCAAGCACTTCTTGGCATCTGCAATAGTGTCTGGGCTTGGTGTCTGCATGTGGGATGGATCCCAGGTGGGGCAGGCTCTGCATGGCCTTTCCTTCAGTCTCTGCTCCATTCTTTGTCCCTGTATTTCCTTTAGACAGGAACAATACTGGGTTAAAATTTTGGAGATGGTGTCTGGCCCCATCCCTGGGGGGGGGGGCTAACCTCTGGATATGGTCTCTACAAGTTCTGCTTCTGCTTTGTGGGGTATTTCAACTAATGTATGTCATCCCCTTGGGTTCCTGGGAGGTTCTTGCTTTCCTAGTGTCTGGGACATTCTGGTTGCTACCCCCATCCCCCATTGGTGCACACCTTTAATTTCCTGACCCTCTGTACATCTCCCATACCTGATTCTTCCCCTTCTCCTCTTCTCTTCCTCCCTAGGTCCTCCCACCCTCTACTTCCATTGACTATCTTGTTCCCCTTTCTAAGTAGGACTGAAGTCTCCACTCTTTGGTCTTCCTTCCTCTTGAGCTTCATGTGGTCCATGATTGTATCATGGGTATTCCATGCTCTTTGCCTAATATCCACTTATCAGTGAGTACATACCATGTATATTCTTTTGTGATTGATCTATCCCACTCAGGATGATATTTTTTACATCCATCCATTTGCCTGTGAATTTTATGAGGTTTTTAACAGCTGAATAGTATTCCACTGTGTAAATGTACCACATTTTCTGTATCCATTCCTTTGTTGAGGGATATATGGGTTCTTTCCAGCTTCTGGCTATCATAAATATGGCTACTATGAACATGGTGAAGCATGTGTCCTTATTACATGTTAGAACATCTTCTGGGTATATGCCCAGGAGTAGTATAGCTGGGTCCTTAGGTAGTATGTCTAATTATCTGAGGAATTGCCAGGCTGATTTCCAGAGTGGTTGTGCCAGCTTGCAAATCCCATCAGCAATGGAGAAGTGTTCCTCTTTTTCCACATCCTCACCAGCATCTGCTGTCACCCAAGTTTTTGATTTTAGCCATTCTGACTGGTGTGAGGTGGAATCTCAGGGTTGTTTTGATTTGCATTTCCGTGATGACTGCATAAACAAACTCAAGGAAAAAAAAAACTCATGATCATTTCATTAGATGCTGAAAAAGCATTTGACAAAATTCAACATGCCTTCATGTTGTGAATAGCCCTAGGGCTAATTATATTTGATATTAATTCTATTCTCCTGTGATGGGGTTGCAAAGAAGGAATGAGTTAGAACTCAGGTGATTTCCTGTAAACCTTCTTCCCACCTTAATGTATAAAATAAAGGTGACTGGGCAGAGAAAGAGAGGAAGGTGCAGCAGCTGAAGGTTTTGGGAGAAAAAGGGAGAGAGAACGACAGAGGACAGAGGAGGAGGAAGCAAAGTGGAGCAGAAGCACATGGCCTGGAGAAACTGCAAGTTATAAGGGTTCTCATAGATGGGGAAGATGGTAGTGTAGTGGTAGATCTGTCCAATCTAGGTGCAGAGCTTGTATTCATATTGAGCTGTGTTTTCATTGCTGGGGCATACTTAAGTTGGAGCTTTACTGCAACACCTTTTGTTAAAAGTCTTGGAAATACCAGGAATTCAAGACCCATACCTAAACATAGTAAAAGAAACATACAGCAAACCAGTAGCCAACATCAAACTAAATGGAGAGACACTTGAAGCAATCTCACTAAAATTAGGGATTAGACAAGGCTGCCCATTCTCTCCCTACCTATTTAATACAGTACTTGAAGTTCTAGCTAGAGCAATTAGACAACAAAAGGAGGTCAAAGCGATACAAATTGCAAAGGAAGAAGTCAAAATATCACTATTTTCAGATGATAGGATCATATACTTAAGTGACCCCCAAAATCCCACTAGAAAACTCCTAAACCTGACAAACAACTTCAGCAAGGTGGCTGGATATAAAATTAACTTAAAAAAAATCAGTAGTCTTCCACATCTTTAAGACCAAGTTAAGTTCACTATCTTCTATTGATTTCTTCATTGACTTTCAGTCCAACAAACTCAACAGACTCTGCTCTTAAAATGACAACCCTTTAAGTGTTATTTAATTGTTTATATTGTACCTGCTTTGTTGCTGTTAGCTATGCTTTCTTGAATCTTGAGGGTGTGTCCCACAGGGGGCTGACATCTATGGAGCTTTTCTCCAATTCCTTCAAATTCACAGTTTCCTTTGGTGTAGATGAGGCAAAGGTCTTTGATGTACTTTTGAAACCAGTTCCTTCAAATCTCTAGGTCACTGCCCTCAAACTTATGTGGCTACTTTTCTATTCTTATACCTTTACCTTCCATCCCCATTCACCCTCTTGATCAGCTAACCAATTGCAGTTTGATGAAATGCAGCAACTTGTCTGAGTCTTACACATAAATTATAAAAGTTCCCCTACATTGTGAGGAGCAGGTGTGGCGGCAGTCCCAAAGGCACCAGGGACTGCAGCTAAGTCGTATGACTTGCACCTGACTTCCTCATATAAGCCACAAACATCTTGAGAGCTGCGCAGGTGTACCAGGATACCGGTGAATCCATTTTAATGGAGATATGCCCCTGCTGCCCTGATTAGCTGAAACTGCGTGCCTGGTGAGGCGGCGTGGCCTGCTGTGCGTGGATGGGAACTGAGAGTATAAAAGAGTGAGAGGCCCATGGTTCGAGGGAGATATAAACAAGGGAGATATAAACAAGGGAGATATAGAGAAAGGAGAAACAGGACTGAATAAACGTGTGCAGAAGGATCCTGTTGCAGCGTCGTTCTTCCTGGCCAGTTGAGCGCGCGCAACACTACATGTTGTTTTAAAGAAGCGCTCTCTTTTTCTGTGCCAACTGAAATTACACAATTGTATATCATCTTTGCCTCTCTGCCATTCACCTGCCTCTATGTTGGTCACTCTTGGAAATATATATTTTAATATTCATTGCAAGAATGGACAGAAACATTTATCTCTGAGTGTGATTTGGGGGATTCTAAACTATGAGAGCATTTCTAACAAGAAAATCATTGCCCATTTCCAAAAATGTAGTTATAAAGATTTCACTGCATCATGTGTTTAATGTAGCAAAACAAAAATTATGTGTATGCTTTTTTATTTTGTTATAGAACATCATAAAACTTACAGATAAAGAACATTATAAAAATTACTTTCCACTGAAGTTTTTATTTAAGAAAGACAAGAATATTTCTGGCTTATCAGGCTATTTCCTGGAAGTCAGTCCAGTGTTCTAAGACTTTTGACAACCTTTCAATGTGAGAATGTTTTGAAGACTAATGAGGACATTCTTATTCAACATCATCTTTTATTTCATTTTCACACTAAAATTGGAATTCTCAGTCTCCTGGTGGTTTAGTAATTAGACATTATCATGGCTGTGTTCTGAAACTGAGTTTTGGCCTGGAAAAGGAAAGTTTTCAGTTCCCAATATAAAGAGGTTTGTTTGTCTCTCTAAAAATGTCCATTGTCTCAAAAGGACATAATACTCATACAAAGTGCTCAAATCTTAAGCCACTGAAGTTGTGAATGAGTTAATATTTATTTCCTTTATTATATAAGCACCGATTGAACAACTTTTGAGATAAAACATGAGATATAACAATATAAATGCATATTATTATAAGATTAGGCTACTTCAAGAAATTCAAAATCTAAGTAAAATATGTATAAAAACTAAGTAACAGTACTGAATGATGATGTCAATTTTCCCAAAGAAATATGTTAATGTGATATAGTATCTGACGTGAATAGTTCTCATATCTTTCAGAAGTTTCTTCTCAAGTATTTGCACTCTTCAATAGTTGGCATTTCATCTTAGTTTTTGCTTGATCATAAATCTAAATCTATTGTGTATCACAAAATCAGTCATGTACATTACCATTAAACTTACTAGTGTTAAAGAACTGTATAAAACACATACACGTACACACATACATACATACACATGCACATGCACACACACACACACACACACACACACTATATATTTCTTAAGAAATCCACAAAGAAACTGAGTAGTCCTTCAAATACTCTGCTTCCTTTCCATCTTTTAGGACACATTTCATCTCTAATTTTTCTTTATAGACCACATCCTATCTAGTAGGATATTATTCCATATCCTTTAAATAAAATTCATAATGTGAATATATTTTGCCATTTTGATTGCTGTCACACTGATCTGCATCAGCAATTTCACACGCCAGACCTGCAAAAGGTCAAGTGAGTCCGGCCTCCTTGGCTCTGCCCTCATTTTTGCACCTTAGCCAACACTTAGGCCAGAGCAATCACAAATCACAAGTGGGTTATTGAACTCCACTGCTGAAAAGCTTGTTTCAATAACCTACAGGCCACCACACGATTTGCATGTACCTGCTTACCATCTCCTTCTCGTCTCTCATTTCCAGATACATTGAACTCTTCACTCTTCCTGAAGATTGAAATGATACTTCACTTCAATCCCTGGGAAAACTAAGCCCCACAATCCAGTATATTCTTCTGACATATGTTATTTTAAAGGAATATAAAGCACATAAAATTCTTTTATATGGTGAACTAGACTATTTATGTTACCATGCACTTTTAAACCTCTTTTGCAGCAATGGATTCATGGCTCTCTTAGTAACTAGAAACCTAATAACAAGTTATATGAATACTAGTGTACAGCACACTAAGTCTCCAGGTTAGAAGTTTTAAGGTTATTTCAGAAACTCACGATGGCATCTTGAAGCCACGGTCTTCCTTTGCTTTTGTTCCATAATCCTCATGATGTTGGCTATAGACTTGTCCTAAGTTAAGTGCCAACTAAAGCAATCTTGTATATAAGACTTGTTGGGCAGGAAGCTGTCTATGACCATGCATTTTTCTAGCCAACTACTAGACATGAGAATGGAGTGTGTAATTGGTCCTTATGTTGAGCATATGGCAAAGATGAGAGAGAGCATACATAATGGAAGAGTAGACATTACTGGCATTTGCTAATAGAGAAATTTGGAGAAGGCTAATTCTAAGGTCTACAGATTTGTTTACTTTGACATCACTTTTCTTTCACAGATAAATGTATTTCTGCAGTTTTGTTTTATTCAACAGCAATCAAATATTTGCTAGGTGCTATAACTTGCTGATCTTACTTTAGGTCCTGGGGATATAAAAATTGTACAAAATGGTTCTTAATGGCTGCCCCTAAGAAACTAACACAAAATAAATAGAAAACTGTTTTGTCCAAAGTTTTACTTATTTCTGATAACCTTTCTAGGTTAGAGAACTGAAACTTTTTTATTATTATAATTTATTTATTTATTTATTTAAATCCCAAATGTTGCTCCCTCTCAAGACCCCCTCCCAGAGTTCTTCACCCAATTTCCCTCCACTTCACCTCTGGACGCATCAAGTCTCTATAGGATTTTGCACATTCTCTCCCACTGAGACCAGACAAGGCAGTTCCCTGCTACATATGTGTTGGAGGCTTTGGACCAGCCCATGTATGCACTTTGGTTGGTGGCTTAGTCTCTGAGAGCTCCCAGTGTTCCAGATTAGTTGAGACTGTTGGTCTTCCTATGGGGTTGCCATCTGCTTCAGCTCCTTCAATCCTTCCCCTAACTCTTCCATAAGGGTCCCCTACCTCAATCCAATGGTTCACTGTAAGTATCTGCATCTGCTTAAGTCAGTTGCTGTTATAGGCTCTCGGAGGACAGACATGTGAGGCTTCTGTCTACAAGTGCAGGATAGGAGCAGTAATAGTGTCAGAGTTTGGTACAAGCCCATGGGATAGATCCTAAGTTGCGCCAGTCACTGGTCTGCCATACCTTTAGTCTCTGCTCCATTTTTGTCTCTGCATTTCTTTTAGATAGAAACAATCTTAAATTTTGAAGGTGGGGTTGTGCCCCCATCCTTCTACTGTGGGCCATGTTTCACTACTGGAGGTGGTCTCTTCATGTTCCATCTCCTCGCTGTAGGGCATTTTGGGTAAGGTCATCTCCATTGAGTCCTGGGAGCCTTACAGAGTTTTTTTCCCTATGGAAATAGTTCACTAAGACTCCCTCTCTGGTATTCCCCACTTGAATTCATTTATAACAGACAAGAAGATGGTAATATAGCTTCTGGGTTCATGGAAGTCTCTGGAAAAATCTGATGTAGAATACTTTTGTACCTGAATTAAATCTAATAAGAACCACTCAAAATGAAGAAATAATTGTGTGTGTGTGTGTGTGTGTGTGTGTGTGTGTGTTGTGCATTACATTAAGCTTGTCAAAATAATAACATATGTAAAGGCAGAAAGAATTAAATATTAATAGAATCAACAAAACTTCAGAAATAAAGCTGCATATAAGACAGCCTTTCAAAACCAGGTGATTTTTTTCCTACACATAACAATAATGAACTTGGACATAAATAATAGGAAGACTCATAAAGTGAATATTACCCAATATTTTAAAAATTTAAAAATGCCCTCTACGTGAAATATATGAAAGCTATTTCAGAGAATCCATGAATTTATTACAAACCATCAAATTAGACAGCAATGAAAAAGGCTGTGTCATACTTCTGGATAGATAGATGAAATATCACAAAGATGTCAGCTGCTCACACAGTAACACCAGAGCTTAATGGAACGCCACTCAAACCTTCATGTGCTACATTTTTGGACAACATAAAATGGTTCTAAAATTAATTTTCAGAAATAGAAAAGGAGTTTAATAATGGAAGTTGGCATACAGACTTTTCCCCCAAAACTATTTGGCATGTGTTATAAGGAAAATAGTCAGAAGTGATGGATTTTATGCATGAGTAGACATTTATATCACACAAAAGAAATGATAACCCCAGATCAGAACTTCCATTCAAATTTCAATCATTTTAGTGTAAAGCTGAATATTTAGTCAATCACTTTCAATAAATAAGAGAAAAATGACCTTCAATTATTTCAACAAAACTAAAATCAAGTCAGTAAGCTCCTCATTGGACATCTAACTAAATTCTAGCTGGAACAAAGACAGATGTAAACTTATAAAGATGGCTAATCTGAAAAAATTCACAAAAGAAGTCCTGATAGGATACATTGCTCTCCTTTGTGGGGTGGTGTTCAAGAATCACCACACAAATCACTCAGACTTTGGCCTTAGTTAAACAGGGCTGTTTTATTGATTGTATACCCCAAAACTGATTGACCAGGGTCAGACCTAGTCTCAAGAGCTAAGGCTGGACCTTGAACATTTCTCAGGACCAGCTATAAAGAAAAAACAAACAAACAAACAAATCCACAAAGAACTCATACAAACCATGTCAGGGTAGTTGACCCTAACTCAAGCTAATTTAGCTAGCTAGACAGAAATGTTCTCACTGACCTTTATTTTGATTGGTCCCAAGAGGAGGTTATGGGTGTAGAATTTCTTAAGATTAACAAATCTCAAAACATGCAGAACATAACAGGGAGTATGGTCAGCATGACCCTGCTCTCAGTCAAGCAATTCTGTATCAATGACTGTCAAGCATGGAACAAAATGGCTACAGATATGCTAGGGTGTGTGGGCAAGCCTCAATGCTTTTTCTTTTTCTTTTTTTTAAAGATAGGGTCTGCTATGCAGACCATGTTAAAATCAAACATGTTATGATCCTGCCTCAGTTTCAGGCTCCTAGTGAAGGAATTATAGATGTAAGTTAGCATTCCTGGTTTCATTTCACTTTGATATATCACTAACAATAGAATACTAGAGAAATATCTATAAATTTTTTATAACAATCTCTTAAAATTTTGGAAATAGTTCTATTATAAGAACTTACAAATATTAGAATCATTAAAAGGGATTTTAATTATTATACTTATTATATTAAACTCATCAAAGCAGTACATTATCCTATATTATAGCAGCATATATCTCATCAAGCTTTACTAATACATTGTAATGTCTCCTTATTTTCTCTGATGAAGGGATGAGACAAGAGCCATATCCAAGCTGTGCAAACACATGGCTTGGACCAAGTCCAGAGCATTTCTTTTTCTGTTCTAACTATCCCCAGGCCTAAGCCTAGATTCTTCTAGCCTCATACCATCTAATCTTCCAAGCAGACTGATTCAATCTGGTTTCTCTCAGTTTCTGACTGAATTACTCTGCTTGGTCCCATACTAACTTTTGCAGTATACTCTAATCTTCTGGCTTCTTATTCTCTGGCTCATTCTGTTATATTCTAATCTTCTGGCTCAGCTGTGTCTAGCTTGTTCTCTCTGCAACCTTTCTCTTTAAAACTGCCCTAGACACACACCACAAATCATATAGCACACATTACCACACCCTTTTCTCTTTCTTGCTTCTCCTAAGTAACTGTTCTTGTGTGAGTTAGATGCATCCTATCTCTGAGTCATTCTGTCAGATCTTTGTCTGATTCCTCACTTTGTCTGCCCCTCAAGTAGATGTCACTTTCAAACATGGCTGCTTCCTTCTGAAAACTAACCTTACCTTTTTTGTTAGGGATTAAAGGTATACCAAGGGTGTGTCTGCACTATTGCCACATTGTATCTTTGAATGTGATCCCTTGCCAGAGTAGCCATGCTGCTTGATTAAAACTCCTCTACAATCCACAAACAAATGCTAATATCCAAATGAAAATGTACAAATTGTAGTAAAAAAAAGTCATAAGTCATTTAATAAGAACTATGTACACACATAGCTTGAAGGCACAAGACTGCTAAGTGACCCAAGAAATATAAATATGAACTAAAACAAGGCAGCATGATTTCCCATCACTTGGTTTGGAAAATTTTTCAGACAGTAATGGGGTGGAGCAGGTGCATCCATATGCTCTAGAATTCTGAAAGGAGCCTGTACCCATGCCCTACATCTGACAGTGCACACTATGTTCTGTCTGCACAAGTCTCCTGGACAACCAATGCATGGAACTCACTGACATTCAGGCCTCACCCCATTTGTCCTCCCAAGGATCCCTGAGTCATAATAAAAAAGGATATTTTCTTCATGTAAAATTTAAAATAGTAGTTGCTCCATCCAAATATATATCAAATATACATTTAACATAATATGTTATTTATAGGGACTTTTCTCAAATTATCGCAGAGATAAAAAGACTCAAAGATGATTATATCAACAACAGCTTTTGCATTGACACCAAATCAATTTTTCTATATGTGTTGTACATTGATAGTTGGAGTCCAGGAACCTATGGGATATATGGCTAGGTCACATTTTCTGCTGACATGCCCATTAAAGATTTTGTTGAGCTGTCCATGCTTTTCTCAATGCCACAACTATGACTATATTTTAATTAAGCAACGGTGGAAATATCATATTCATAATTTTATTTTTAAAAAGATGAATATTGAGTGTCTTAGTCAGGGTTTCTATTCTTCACAAACATCATGACCAAGAAGCAAGTTGGAGAGGAAAGGGTTTATTCAGCTTACACTTCCACATTGCTGTGCATCACCAAAGGAAGTCAGGACTGGAACTCAAACAGGTCAGAAAGAAAGAGCTGATGCAGAGGCCATGGAGGGATGTTCCTTACTGGCTGGCTTCCCTTGGCTTGCTCAGCCAGCTCTCTTATAGAACCCAAGACTACCAGCCCAGGGATAGTCCCACCCACAAGGGGCCCTTCCCCCTTGGTCACTAATTGAGAAAATGCCCCACAGCTGGATCTCATGGAGGCACTTCCCCAACTGAGGATCTTTCTCTGTGATAACTCCAGCTTGTGTCAAGTTGACACACAAAACCAGCCAGTACATTGAGTATAATATTAGCAGGCTCTATTTGAAGTCAGGAGATATAACAGTGAACTAAGAGAAGAAAAATCCCTGTCCTCAAATATATTTTATATTTAAAAAAATGAATTAGTAGAGGATAAATTCTTAGAATAATGCTGTTCATTCTATTTATTTTCTTCCTTCAGTGAGATGTGCAATTCTCTTATAATTCTTGGGGTAGCTTTTAACTAGCTTAAACTCTTTATAGAAGCACTTAAATGCTAGAGTCAAGTTCAGCAAAATATTTATCATCAGGTATACTTCTAATTATTATTGCAAAAAATGTTCATAATAGTTCAATTTTACTAAACCAAACATACATATTTTATTATTTATTTATTTACTTTTATTCTTTTGTCATACATTACATCCTGAAGGATGCCTCCTTCTCTCTACTCCTCCCAAACTCTCAGATTTCCCTTCTCCCCTAGATTCACTCCTCCTCTGTTTCCCTTCAGAAAAGAGCAGACCCCCCAGGGATATCAACCAAACACATCATAACAAGTTACAATAATACTAGCTATAAACCCTCATGTCAACATTACTGGATGAGACAACTCAGAAAGAGGCAAAACATCTCAAGATCATACAAAAGAGTCTGAGACACCTCTACTCAAACTATTAGGAGTTCCACAAAAATCCCAAGCTACACAACCATAATATATATGCAATGGACCTAGTGCAGACCCATGCAGGCCACTTCAGTCTCTGTGAGCCCCTTTGGGTCCTACATCGTTGATTTTGTGGGCCATGTTCTCTTGGTGTCCTCAGCCCCTCAGGTTCCTACAATCCCCCATCCCTCTCTTCTGTGGGTTCCCTGAACTCTGCTTAATGTTTGACTGTGGGTCTCTGAGTCTGCTCCCATCGACTACTGGATGACTGGGCTAGGCTCCAACTTATAAGTATATCAGAATATCATAAGGAATCATACTATTGACTTTTTTTCTCTTTATTTGTTTCTTTCTTTGTTTGTTTTCTTGCTTTCTTCTTCCCTTATTCCTTCCATCCTTACTTCCTAACTTCCTTCCTTCATCCCTTTCCTTTCTCTTCTCTTCTCTTCTCTTCTCTTCTCTTCTCTTCTCTTCTCTTCTCTTCCCTTCCCTTCCCTTCCCTTCCCTTCCCTTCCCTTCCCTTTTCTTGGCCAGTTGTGTTTGGTTCTGTCCTAGATCTCTGGGCTGGTTCACTGTCAGGCATGGGTTGCTTCTCCTGGCATGCGACTCAAATTAGACCAGTCATTTGTTGGCCACTCCCACAAGTTCCATGCCACCCTGGAAATCTTGTCCTGAGACCAACAGGAATAAGACTGTCTTCCTCCTTGCTCTAGACCTGCATGTCCCAGGGCACAGAGACCTTACAACCACCACCTCTGCCACCCTTGATGTAGTCATGTAACCTGGTGGCCAAATTACAGCTTAACCTTCCACTCTCCCTCTAAGGTCATGATTAGAAAGCACCTAGAATTCCTCTTCATGCAAATGAAGCATTCCTTGGCACTAGCCAATAATGTATACTCACCCCTAAACACCTACCCACTCCCCAAGGTTTATATAGCCCCTGCTATTTCCAATAAAGGAGAGCTGTCTTACTGAAAACTGTCTCTGGAGAAGGTTATTTCTCCCAAGCTTACACACACCAAGAGTCTGTGAAACAGACCCGCCCAGATAAGCTTCGTTCCTTCCAGTCTGGTCCAGTGTTCTATGGTGCCTGGATAACCCAAGAGCAGAAGCAGAACCAGGCCTGCATTAGGACTCCGGAAACAGGGTGCAAGGGGAGAATGTATTCCAGATGTAATGGGAGCCACATCATGTAGGATACAGGAAGTCAGACTGAGAATAATGTAATATGTAATAACTATGTTCTGAGAACAGGCATGGCTAGGTTAAAATGATTGATTATATTTATTCTCACTGATTGCCATAACAGAATGCAAGACACAGGTCAGTAGCAGCAGGGAGACTGAGACATAGAAGTAACCATAGCAAGAGCTTCAAGAGCAAAAGAGGAGGCAGTCAGGTCTGAGCACTTCATACATATTTATTACAAAACATTTCAAACGTTATGACAATTATCTAATGGAGCCACAAAGACCCACATCTTCTGCCATGCCGGTGCTTGCGGGAAGCAGGTGAGGCCGCATGGGCCAAGATGGTGCCCTGGCCCATTGCCAGGCCCCGTTAAACCCACATGTTTACTGCCTTGCCCAAACATGCCAGTGAAACTACATGCGTAGGCTACCTGCAAAGTTAGATTGTTCCTCGTGATCTGGATCTGTCAGCGTATCTGTGACGGACCTGAGCTCGTGCCTGGAGCATGTGTGATTCTGATTGGATGAGGTGGTGTGGAGCAAGATGAGGTCAGTTGCCGCTACTGTATAAATATAGCCCTTGCCCTAAGTAAAAAGAGCTATTAAGTAAGTAAAAAGCTACAAGTAAAGAGGAAGCTGTGGAAGTTGTGTGAACCCGTCTTGGTGTCTGTGTCGTTCTTGTCTCTGCATATGGAGACTGTGGCAGGTGCTGCTGTAACAGTTCACCTATCATATTGCATATTCATCCACCTCAAGTTTCCTCCATCCCCCTGTCAATTCTAAAGTTTCTATGAATCTCAAGATAAATTGCAGACATCTCTACCTGTCTGTCAAAATAATTCAGCAGGCATACCAACTATATCTCAATTTATTTATAGTCCATTTCATATAAGGTTTGAATAAAGTTACTCAACACTCAAAATATGACCTTCATTGCCAAACATTTTGACTCTACCCAACAACACTATTTTTTCAATTTTAAAAAAGGAGTTGTTTAACTAAATTAAATACTATCAATGTTTTTGGATAAGGCTTTTCAGGATCCCGGGATGATTCAGATATATAGTATATGCCAATAATTCATTTTCTTAAGTATATCTCAAAAATTTAGATTAGTATAACTCAATTACTAGAGAATTCCTTTTTCTCAAGCAGATTTGATACAACTGGTTGGCATACGTGAGGCTGTTCATTGTTTTCTAGAAACAAACACTGGAGTTGAGACCTGTATCAGTCATTGCTTATGAAAAACATCTCAGGTTTTACAGCATTATATCCTTCTGGGGTCTTAACAAAGAGCACATGGCATTTCCTAACCATAGTTCCAGCTTGTCACTATATTGACCAATATCTTCATTGTTTTATCAGCTATTTTATTTCTAGTGTTCTTTTTTGTTTCCATGTGTATATGTGGGGAATGGGTGTTTTTATGAGTTTGTGCATGGATATGGAGGCAGACACATAAACATATGTATCTCAGGGGTCCAAGGTTGATTTGGGGAGTATCCTCCTTGATCAATTTCCACCTTTATATATTGAAGCAAGTTCCTCCACTTGAACCCAGAGCTAGCTGTCTAACTAGGCAGCTTTCTCCAGGAATCCTCAATCTCAGCTTCCTGAGAAATGGGAGTGCATAGATTCTGGGAATCCAAACCCTAGTCTTCACATTTGAGTAACACGTGCTTTATCATTCAGCCATATAATCAGCTTCTCCAATATTCTTTATTTTTTAAAAAAGGAGGAAGAGAGAAAGAAGCAGATAGACTCTTGAAAACTAGGTTTCAGAGACTCTTGAGGACAAGGATCAGGTCCCATTTCCCATCAGAACTCTCTCTGTGCTAAGTAAATACAGGCTCTAGGGGAAAAAAAAAACAACTCTCCTTGTTTGACCTTCACTAACTCTTCACCTTGAAGTATAATGAATTGTTTGATAAAACTTGTCTGCAAATACTTAAAACGTTCACTTGGACGTCAGTATCAGGACATAACTGTGCAGAGGCTTGCCCCATTCTCCGGAGCACCAAATAGTGGTATAGGTGTTCTTTTCAAAGAATCAAAAGAAACAGATGTTAAGACGTCCCAATTTTAGGTTTTATGATAAAGATTCTTGTACCTAGACTTTTGGCTACTTTGTGAGTTTCCTTTACTACCACCCTTCTCCATTCCAACCACCCAATATTAGGTAGGAGAGAAAGAAGGCTAAAGGGGAAAAAGGGCTTCAATATCGTTAGACTATTTGCTGTGGATTTATTTTCATCTTCAGGGTATCTCAAACAAGCAACCAGCAACAAGCAACCAATAACCAGCAACCAGCAACTTCCAGAAGCAGAAGCAGCAAGAGCAGCAGGTGCAGCAGGAGCAGCAGGAGCAGCAGGAGCAGCAGGAGCAGCAGGAGCAGCAGGAGCAGCAGGAGCAGCAGGAGCAGCAGGAGCAGCAGCAGGAGCAACAGAAGCAGGAGGAGCAGGAGCAGGAAGAGAGGAGGAGGAGGAGGAGGAGCAGGAGGAAGAGGAGCAGCAGAAGGAGGAGGAGGAGGAGCAGGAGGAGGAGAAGCAGCAGGAGCAGCAGGAGCAGCAGCAGGAGCAACAGAAGCAGGAGGAGCAGGAGCAGGAAGAGAGGAGGAGGAGGAGGAGGAGCAGCAGGAGAAGGAGCAGCAGAAGGAGGAGGAGGAGGAGGAGCAGGAGGAGGAGAAGCAGCTGGAGCAGAAGGAGCAGCATGAGCAGCAGGGGCGGGAGAAGAAGCAGCAGGAAGATGAGGAGCAGCAGGAGCAGCAGCAGCAGGAGGAGGAGGAGCAGAAGAAGCAGGAGCAGCAGCAGAAGCAACAGAAGCAGCAGGAGAAGTAGGAGCAGCTGGAGCAGAAGGAGCAGCAGCAGCAGGAGGAGCAGCAGCAGCAGCAGTCTCTCTCAGAGCTCTAGCATTTTTATATCTTCTCAAGAATCCCCAAACACCATATGCTTGCAGAAGTTACCTGAAGCTAGCAAAATCATGGCCCTAGCAGAGCGCGAGGCAAATCATAGTCAATCTGAAGCAGCCCCATATCCCACACATGAGATTAAAACACAAACAAATTCCCAAAGCATTTCTATAATTTTAAAGAAACTGAAATTCTCACCACGGATTTTAAGGTCTACCAAGAAGCAGTTAAGACATAGACAAGTTGAGAAGCTATACATATAGACAGCCTATTCTAACTGTCCTCCAGTGTCTCATAATCGAGAAAATTTTTGCTACAGATGATTTCACACACATCCTCGTACCTGATAATTACTCTTAATCACCTAATCAGAAGATTTTACTTGAAGATAAAAGGTATAATATCATGTTTTGATCCAGATAAGTGCTTGCTGGTAACAGTGAAAAAAAACTCTTTTTAAACTTGTTTTCTCTAGTTGTCTATCTATACGTCCTTGGGGACCAAAGCTTAACATGAAAATAATATCATTGAAAACAAATCAGCCATTTGGGACTTAGCATGCATAAGAACCTTGCCATAGATACATGAACCATAAAGTGCTTCATTGCCTGGAGAATAAAAAACAGACAAAACACAACACAGTTGACATTCAAATGCTATTTACCATTATCTTTTTTTGGTAAAAAGCTTAATTTGTAATTAATACAAAATTTAAGTCTCTGAATGCCACTGAATTACATTTTCTTTCACAGTGTATACAAATAATGGATTTTGCTTTTAAATACATACTGCATCACTAATATAAAAGAAAATTTTAACATCTAAATATATTCTTATTAGCCAACTCCATAAGAACATTAACATACATATTGCTTAGATGAAAAGAATCATTTTAGAATATTGGAAATATGTTCAAGGACTTTGTGGGCTGATGCTTCTGGGGATAAGAAGGTCTAGATTTTGTTTTGTTTCTGTTGAAACATTTTTAAGACCTTTTTACCAGCACATAAAATGTTTATACACCCATGAGTACAGCACGGTATTTCAATATATCCATACATCTATACATATTTATAGTTCAAATCAAGATAAGATTATCTCCTTACCACTACAGTATGTTTGAGTGTCCCTTTTCTGATTAGTCACAAATATATGATATTTAACAGATGACTGTATTCCTCGGGATTAGAAAAGTTGTCGCGCCCACTCTCGACCAGCAAGAACGACGCGACCACCAGTCCTTCTAACAGCAGTTTATTCAGTCTTCATCTTTCTTCTTCCTGTTCATCAGTACCTTTCCCCAGCTGAAGAGTTCTGAATTCACGCAGTTGAATCCTTCTCAACAGTCTGTTTCACAGGAACCTTTATTAACCACTCCTTCCCAGTGATGCAGTTCTGAATCCTCCCTGTAGCAGGGGGTCTTCACTCATGCCTGAAGATGTTTCTTTTCCCGGGTTTCGGCACCACTTGTTATTAGCGCGTTCTCACGCCCGGCCAGGAAGAACACAGCAAACCAGAATCTTCTGCGGCAAAACTTTATTGCTTACATCTTCAGGAGCAAGAGTGTAAGAAGCAAGAGAGCGAGAAAACGAAACCCCGTCCCTATTAAGGAGAATTATCCTTCGCCTAGGACGTGTCACTCCCTGATTGGCTGCAGCCCATCGGCCGAGTTGACGTCACGGGGAAGGCAGAGCACATGGAGTGGAGAACCACCCTCGGCACATGCGCAGATTATTTGTTTACCACTTAGAACACAGCTGTCAGCGCCATCTTGTAACGGCGAATGTGGGCGCGGCTCCCAACAAAAAGTTGCCCTGGGCCTTCCACTAGACTTCACCAACCTGGGCAAGTCAGAAGCTATAAGAAAGTCTGCCTGGGAACTCTGATTCCAGAGCTGATCTGGTACCATTATGATGATGCAGACATGTGAGACTTGCAGAGAGGGAAGAAAGTAGTTCAAATGAGCCGACCAGGAGGGGGCAATTACTGAACTGTAAAAAAATAAAAGTAACAACAACAACAACAACAAAAAGCCTTTGCAGTATTTAACTTATAAAATAATGATTGGAGCTGTGAATCTGTAAAGAGCTATTCAAGGTCTCTATCTAGAACATTCAGGACAAGGAAAGACTATGGTTCTAGTGTCATTGCTGTTGCTGTGATAAAATGTCCTGACCAATACAACTTAGAGAAGAAAGATCACTGCAGGAGAGCCAGTCACATGGCATCCAGAGTCAAAGGAAGAAAGAAATGAGTGCATTTGTGCCACCCTCCCTCTACACCTCCCCCTTCCTCTCTCCTTTCTGCTGCTGCTTCTGCTGCTGCTCATGCTCAGCTGGCCTTTTACATTTTTCCACACTATGAAATGGTAACACCTACATGTAGTAAGAATTTGGTTTCATAAAAAACCCAGTTATGTTATGTGATTATGTTTTTGTTTTAATCCCATGGGTGTAGGTTTAGAGTTCTCAAGTGCTTTGATCCCCTGCCACTTCTACCCTACCATCTAAAGGTTGGGAAGAAAGATGGTAAATAGGACAAGGGGATATGGACCTGTTTAGAAGTAGTTCTTTGGGGTAATTCCAATCTCTGTTTGTTAGGATACCAACAATGCAGTTCAAAAGTGCCACCAAACATGAATCAGCAATGAATGACAGCAGAAACTGCCAGGCCTCTGACAAATTGTCATGAGTCAGCAAGAGTGACCAGGACCAGCTGGAATGTCAGGAGTTCTCTGCTGTGCCTCTCTCAACAAAGTGAAGATCAGCGAAGACACAAGACCAACGAAGCTTTGCAAGGATAGTTATGTAAGCATCCCATTACTGTCCATTGAGTCCTATTTAAACTCTCTTCAAACATTGCATGTCCGTTCATGGATCTTGCTCAGCAAAATGGCATGTGAGAATGCATCACATGACACAACCAGAAGCTTTCACTTCAGGTGTGGAATAAGGAGCTGGTTCACAGCACGTGATTACGATTTTTCTCATGCACTACGAGGGCCATGATCTTTCTCCTGCTGCAAATAGTTTTATTCAATGCCAGAGCTCTGAGAGAAGCATGGGCATGCTTCTTCTTCCTGCTGCTTCTGGTTGCTATTGCTGCAGTTTATCAAGTGTTCCTGAGCAAAGAGACAGCAAGAAGTAGTTGGATATACTGACAATGAAGATTGGACTGGCCCCCAAGAAACTTAATGCCTCTAACCAACAGGAAGTAGACTAAAGAGGTCTATGTTCCCTTCTCTACTAAACTTCTTTATTTCCTACCTAGCTTTGTGGGTTTGGAAGGAATTAGGGTGAAATAAGAGTTGGAAAAGGTCAGAGTTATAAGAATACAGTAAAATAAAAAAAAATATATCAACACCTACATTCTGAACGGATCATCTTACCTCAATTAACCATCAAGACAACCCTCACAGATATGCCCACAGACTCGATTAACAGAGATATTTCTCATTAAGATTCTCTTTGTTGTGACTTTTAGATGTTCACAGTTACAACCACCCAGCACAACTACTAACCAGAAATGTCTCCCCCACAGAAACTCTTTATAATGATTTCCTAAACATCCAACATAGACCTTGACCACTGGGACCCTACAACTAAGCAATATGTCTACCTGTCTCTCCTCTTGCTCCAGCTGTTATGAGTTCCGCTGTACATTGTGTTAGCTTCTCTAAGCCCTTCTCATTCAGACATCTTTCTGCCTAGACAAACTTTTATATCCAAAAAAACCATATCAGTGAGTTTTTGAGTGGGTCTATTTAAACTTTATTTTCATATGCCAAGAGTCTCTAATAGAAAAATAATCTTATCAATAACCAAAGGCAAGAAGGTCTTGAAATCATATCACACAAATAAGTGTATACTGATTTAGACCATGCCATTCAAAGATCCTTGAACAATTATCTAAGCATAAGATACCTATATATCACATATAATTGAACTGTAATTTACTAGAATTCTTCTCCAGTAGAATCAGGTGGACATATTTCCATGGCTTACGCAACATCCCCCCTGAGGATCCAAAATTTTCTCTTTTAACATGGTTACTCTTTTCTTAGTAATTCACTATGAGTTCAAAGGGGATAACAGTGTTGGGTAGATATAAACAGTGGGAACAGATGAGTTATTCAGAAGCAAGCATCCTGGTTGCATCAATTCTTCCTGTCATGTGATTTCTAAGCACTGTTTTGGGTCTGAGTACAACTTCCTAGAAGCCATAGATTTCAGTATAAGTTGCACATTGTTTTGGCTTCTCCTGCTCTGCTGCACAACTCCCTGAATCTATACTGCTTCCCCTTCTATCTCACACTGTCTAATACAAATTTAACCCTATATCTCACACATGGAAACTTCTCTTTCTAGGACAAGAAGCTGAAGCAAGAAGAGGTGAATGGAGACTGTGCATGCCTATAAAAAGGAGACATGGGGTTTTCCCAGCTGCTTCTTACTATCTGGGTTACAGATGTGTCCTGATCAGGTAGCTCAACATTGTATAATAAATCGAAAATCTCAAGGTATTCAAATGTTAGAAATTGAACTTAACTTGTCAAAAAAACATTGCAATACATGGAAAAATCTGTGAATCACATGAACTCACAAAAGAGCAATTCTGGAGAAGACATTTGTCCATGTTTTCCCATTTTGACTGAAAGAAAATTAAAGGACTAATGAGGAGGTAGAGTGGATTAGTAAGGCATTTGGAATACAAGTGTCTGCTTCTGTAACGATGGTTTCTTTTTTTATACAGTGAATTCCTGGATTACAGAAAGGATGTGTTGAGCTTCTCCGTACATTCCTGAATCCCACGGACTTTGCTTGGGTCCCGTAGACTCTTAAAGACTGCATCAACCATGGGACTATGTGTAGCTCCTAAACAGGAATCAGATTTGTCAGTAGAGATATGACAATTACTGACAGAGCAGGTTCTGAAGTGCCTGTCTGATGTAGAGTATTGCTGAGATAGTGAAAAACCACTACTGAAAAAATGCTGTTCAATTTTTTATCAAAATCTTGGTGTTACCATGTTTCATGATCATGTTTTTCTAGAATTCTAATTTATAATTATAACCCCAAGAGTGATATACCATTATGTATTTTAACACTAGCAATAAAGTACTATTTAGGTTTTTTGTTTTAAAAGGAAGTAGCAACAGAGATGATGAAATGAACCAGTAATAAAACTTAAAATAAATTAGTTGTGGATTTACCAGTTGTACTGGCTGGTTTTGTGTGTCAACTTGACAAATGCTAGAGTTATCACAGAGGAAGGAGCTTCAGTTGGGGAAGTGCCTCCATGAGATCCAGCTGTGGGGTATTTTCCCAATTAGTGATCAAGGAGGAAAGGCACCTTGTGGGTGGGACCATCTCTGGACTGGTAGTTTTGGTTCTATAAGAGAGCAGGCTGAGCAAGCCAGGCGAAGCAAGCCAGTAAAGAACATCTCTCCATGGCCTCTGCATCAGCTCCTGCTTCCTGACTTGCTTAAGTTCTAGTCCTACTTCCTTAGTGATGAACAGCAGTATGGAAGTGTAAACTGAATAAACCCTTTCCTCCTCAATTTGCTTCTTGGTCATGATGTTTGTGCAGGAATAGAAACCCTGACTAAGACACCAGTATTGAAATTATTTTTAATTTTATTATGAAAATGTTTAATCCTTTGTCTGAATTACAGCTTTTTATACAGTTGGTAATTCTGAAGTTTTTAGCAATTTGATGAAAAAACAATCTCACATTTCTATATATTGTGAAACACTGATTATTAACATGCCCCTTTAAGGAAACATCAACAAAAACCTACCAAACAACAAGAGAAACAAAAAAAAAAAAAAAAACAAACAAAAAAAAAAACTCCACAAAGAACCTAATAGGGTTGTAAAGATTAGTTTTTTTGTAAAGGGGGGAAATTAAATATATAAGGCTAGAAAATGCTTGTTTAAAATGTGTGTGTGTGTATGTGTGTGTGTGTGTGTGTGTGTGTGTGTGAAATTTTATGTTGGTTGCTAGAGAGACAACATTTTGTGACAGGCAGTTGTTTTTCACTTAAGTTTCCTTTTAGAGGAAGCTTCATCTGATCCTTTGTGCTTCAAAGACAACTGCAAAAGGCATACTTTTGTGTATATGTGATAGTGAAATCACAGGCTGGGAACTCCTGAATGATTGCTAAAGCTGACTGTAGGCAAATAAACCTTTAGGAATGAGAGTGCAGTGGACGGTGTCTCCTGGGCCTGAACAAGGTAGTTGAGATGCAAAATGTCCCTACACTTATTCTACTGGATTCCCTACAAGACCTCAGCTTCAGCCTACCCTGGTGCTGCAAATAGAGTATAGAGTTAACCATGTACGAACACCCTTTAGCCTCTATCTACATGGTGACATATTTAAAAGACTGAAACATTACTGATGTATTTATTACTTTGCAATTTCATACTTAGGAGCGCATAAAGTAGCACTACAGTAGCACACAGGCCTAGAGAAGCAGGAGCCCCTAGAACAGCCTGAGAAGACTGCCCAGCTGTTGCTGAGACTGGCTGCTGGAGGAGAGAGGGAAGCCACCTGCAAGTACGGACCCTGGCACTGGCCACCAGCTGCGGCGGCGCTGCCTTGAGCATCCTCCGTAGCTCGCGCAGCAAAGCCAACAGCAAAAGGCAAGCGAATAAACGCAAGGCCAGGACTCCTGCAGCTCTCTCCGTGCCCCTCGCTCGTGCGGCAGATGCTAGTGCAGAACCAGCACGGAGCTGACTGAGCCGCCATAGGTGAGGGGCCGCGTCCCCACCCGCTCAGGCCGGCGCGCCCCGCACGGATCCCGCTTGCCGCCGCCGCCGCTGCAGCCTCAGCACCATGACTACTCCGCGCGCTGCGGTTACAGGTTGGTTATGGCCGCTGGCCCTGGAGGCTGCGGCAAGGCGGGCACAGCGTCTTACACCGGAGGCCGGGAGGCGTCCTGCTATCCCTTCGCTGGGGCCTGGCCTGGGCAGGGTTCTGGGAATCCAGGAGGCGGCAGACAGCTCAGTCTGGGCGCGCAGGGAAGGGACTCTGGGAGCCACTGTGCGCCACTGTGCGCCCTCTGGCCCCCCGTGCAAGTTGCTCCCAAGTGGGCCTTGGGAAGCCTTGGGCCGCTGGATGGGGCCTGCCCAGCCTTGGCATCCAGCAGGTGCTGGAGGTGGGGGAAGCAGGTGGCTGGGGGTGGGGCTGACATGCATCCAGACCCTCACTATGCTGGCCCTGATTGCTAAAGGCCTTAATTGCCTCTGGCCTTCACCTGGGTCAACCCAATACTGGGAGGAGGGTTTGGGGAGTACCTCTGCTCCATCAGCTTTTGGGAAGGCCTTCTGGGCCTTGCCCAATCCCATAATCCTGCGGACTGCTGTTTGCTAATTTGCTCTCATTTTATTAATTGTTCTGTTTGAGCAGCTGTCATTAGAGTGACCCTTATCAGCAAGCAAAGTTTGGACTTGCCAAAGCAACTGCATTTTGTCTTTGAACCTTTAAGAGCCCAGTTTGGAAGGCCTGGCTAGAGTCTGGAAATGGGTCCAGAACTGTGACCTAGGGGTTAGTTATTTCTCTGACTTTAATGTTTCTTTAGACAACATAATGTCCCCGAACCTGGACACTATGTCCTTTACTAGAAAAAAAAAATCAGCTTTGGGCCCAAATTTCCAAGGACTGTATTGTGAAGGATGTGTGAACACACACACACACACACACACACACACACACACATGACCTTTGGAAGATTTCCTCAATTTCCCTGTGGGAAATGGGAAGTGAGGCCCCTTGTGGCTTTTTTTCCTGTAATCTCTCATGTGGGATCAAAAATTAACAGGTAGCTGTTTTTGCTTTTGTTTTTAAATTTTTGATTCCTTGTTCCATAGCTTCTGCTGTGTCTTTGTTACCTGGGAGAGGAGCAGGGACTGTGGCAGTTTCTTAACAGCAGGAGTCTTTTTATATCCAGATTGTCCAACAATCCAAATAAGAGCCATGCCTTCTCAAATCTCCACAACCTCAGAAATTGATTTCTGAATTGATTGGTTCCGTTCTGTTCTATGTGGGTGTTACAATCTCCTCTGATATAATTTTGTGCCATCTATTTGATAAATCCATATAAGGAAAGGGAAAAACTTGAGCTTTGCCAAATAGCTAAAAGAAAAAAGTTGTGTGAAAGGCCATTGGCTTCTCTTACCTGATCACAGGTAAGTAATGTACTTTCACTGGAAAGGATGGGATTAGAAGTACTATAAAAACAAATCCATAATTTGTGAAATGGTAACAATACAGTTACAACTTTGGGTATGGCTTGCAAGGATATTCAAGAGGGAAAAAAAGTGCACATTTAAAAGAAGAAAATCTACTCAAAATCATTTGCTCACAGTTCAGATATCTAAAGGCTTTATAGTGTTTTTATTTCCCCTTGTGGATGGCAGTATGTTCCACTTGCTTTTTTTCTCTTTCCCGCATAAAGAGTGCCTGTATGTGCCTGTGTGTATCTGTGGGAAACATATTTATTTTATCATTCATCAGTGGTGCTAAGATAATTTTAGATTTATATGCCTGGGTGGAAAACAAGTCACATGTAGATCTCTGTAAGGAACAGTTCAATCTCACCCATGATAGTTTAATGTAAGCCAGGTATTGAACCAGGATCTGGGTGTTCTGTAAAGGAAAGAAATGGGCCTAGCCCCTAAGAATCTATCATGAACGGACCCATGTATTTTCATGTGTGCTTTGTCAAGCAGTGAGGAGTACTCCATTCTCATTTGGGTCTGGAAACAATGCTCTTCTGCTTCCAAAGTCTGTAAATTATCCCTCCTCCCAATGGTATCTGCTTTAGAACTTGAATACCTATCCAGTCATATGAGTCTCATCCATGTCAAGGACTTTCCCAAGAAGTTTTGTGCCTTCAAACTTTTCCTGTACAGACAATGTAATATTTTGAATATTTTTTTCTTCTAAATATTTCTTATATATTTTTGACATTATAATTACATCATTTCTCTCTTCCCTTTCCTCCTCCCAATTCCTCCCATATACTCCTCCTTGCTATCTTTCAAATTCATGGCCTGTCATTTCATTATTGTACATGTTTACATATGCATATTCATATGTATAACTAATTATAACCTACTCAGTCTATATAATGTTACTTGTGTGTATGTGTGTAGTCTGACCATTTGGTATTGGATTGCCACTTGGTGTGCTCTTTCCTGTGCAAGACCATTTAACCTCCTTTCAGCATTCCTGAGTGGTTCTTGGTGTACTGTCTACAATAGCATATCCATTGCTGTTGTCCTTGTTCAACATATGTTTAGGCAGTCATGTTGGTGAAACTAAATAGGGTTTTTATTTTAAATAATAAAGGAAATAGAGGCAAAACACAGGAAAAAAGAGATATCCATATAGTTTTTTTTTAAACAACCTAATACAAATGAGTACAACATTTACATTTTTAGTAGCCTTAGTAGCCTTGTTAAATTCAGAACTTTGCATAGCTGTGGTCATAATGTTGATCAGTCTTTATGCCATTGATTTTACATACTATTTTTATAAACATTTGAAGTGCTTCTATATAGTTTGCTTACTTTAAAACTTTGTAAGACTTTATAGCACTATCCTTAACAAGCATAGCCTCACCTGATAGACTGTTACAGCTGTCATTGGCTACTTGTTGCTTCTTCTTTTTCATAGAACATAATGATACATTAATCGAATGCTATCTTAAGTGTTTCTTTTTTCTGAAAAATTATTTAGTATTCTTAGCAGCTGAGTTATCACTTCAACCCCATAAAATATAATTTTAAATATAGGTACTATATTCCATGCTTTACATATAAACCTGACATTTTAAAAACGTGTGAGTGACATTCCCTCTGGAAATAAATAATAACCTGACCTTATGACCTTTGAGCTATTTAGATTTGTAAGAAATTCTCCTGAAAACAAAGTAACAAAATTAAACCTTTATATTGAAACTGAGGTTGAAAACTATAAAAATCGAAAGCTGAAAAAAAGTAAATAAATGCAAGAATTTTTGGGCAAAATAGGGGTGTTGCTCAGCCTAGTGTTTTGCTTTTTCCTTTTTTTAACATAAACTTCAAATAAGTGAACAAAGGAATTTTATTTAAAACTGTGCACCCACAAGTTGAGGAAGAAAAGGAACATAGACTGGATCTTAGAAACAAAGCCTTTGGGTTGAGTCCATAGAGATGTTACAGTTTACAGCTCTCTCTAGGAGAGTCATACAAACATAAGAAAGAGAAATTCTAGAACAACCTCCTAATGTTAGGATGGTGATGATTAACCCTGGACACTGGATGTTAGTGAGTCAAATGCTTCACTTCTGAAGCATTTTCCCCAGCAGGTCCCAGGGCAAGAAGAGCTAGACCCAAAGGAATATGCTCATCTGTCAGGGACTGAACCAGTTAGTCCAGAGGAGGAGCAGGTGCAGAGCTCCAGGGACATAGCTAAAGAAGATTAGAAATACAAAAGACCAGAACCCTGTAGCCAAAGGAGTCATTTGTCGGGGGATCAAGAGGGAAAATTATATCCAATTATACAAAGGAAAGAGATGAAAGGAGCACTTTGTCTGCAGAGAGGATGGCATGTCTGGAAGATGGCCAACAAAGACATACACACATGCTCTTCATGACCAAGAAAACAGCACAAATGGAACACAGCCATGTTTCAGAGTGAAATAAGATCATTTTCCACTTTTAGATAAAAAGTATCCAAATACACGGATCAAAATAGGCAGTCATATGCCAGGAAAAATAAATAGAGCAGAGCCAACGTCTACATATAGCCTGGTGAAGACTGAATTTGAAAATGAGAAGGAAAATAACTCATCAGCATTCTGACCAAGTGTTTGATTTCTTTTTAAATTATATGTGTGCAAATTTCAGACTGACTTGATACTCTCAATCCCAAGTTGTCAATAAACAGTAAAATAATATTCTAAAAATGGGTAATTCTGAAAAAAATATTACAGAACAATTACTATATAGGCTCAAATAAAAGAAGATGCACGCAAGGCTTGAAAACAGTGAGATTGAAGTACATGAATATCAGAAAATCAGTTAAATAAAGAGAAAAAAGACTTTGAGGCACTTATATTTGCTATCTTCAATAAGGTTCTGAGTGCAGATTCCTTATAAACATAATCTGAGCATTGTAGAATGGATATTTTAAAGTATTGTTGATAGCTAAAAGTAATATGTGTGGGAGAAAATGTGGCTTGGAAATTTTGTGGCTTCTCTCAGCTCTGAGAGCTAAAAGGACATTAGGAATGAAAACTCCAGGTGAAGAAGCAAAGAAAATGGAAAAATGAGAACTACAAAGGAAGGGAAAATGTAAAAGTTGGAAATTAATTGGGTGAGTTAATTGTAAAGTACAAAAGCTGTGTATTAGGCAGATAATAAGGGTTACATAATTTTGAGTCCTTAGTGTATATTAATACTTCTGTGGCATATTTTTATTGTGAGTAGTGATGAGTTTCTTAGGAACATTTTCTTTTTTTTCTTACGTATTTTCTTCAATTACATTTCCAATGCTATCCCAAAAGTCCCCCCCCCCCCACTCCCCTACCCACCCATTCCCAGTTTTTGGCCCTGACATTCCCCTGTACTGGGGCATATAACGTTTGCCTGACCAATGGGCCTCTCTTTCCAGTGATGGCCGACTAGGTCATCTTTTGATACATATGCAGCTAGAGTCCATAATGTTGTTCCTCCAATAGGGTTGCAGATCTCTTTAGCTCCTTGGATACTTTCTCTAGCTCCTTTAGGGACATTTTCTAATATATTCTCTGACTATACTCACCTCACAGCTTTTTCTACCCCTCCTTTCCCACAAACTGGCCTCCTTCCTTCTCTTTGACTTTTGCTTTCATGCTATATACATGCATATGAATATATTATATAGACATATGTATATATACATATATATGATTTTATGTATCTACAAACAATCTGCAGTCTACAAGTGAGAGAAGTATTGATCTGTGAGACTGGCTTAGTTGGCTTAATATGATGATCTCCAGTTGTAATTTTTTTATTGGATATTTTCATTATTTACATTTCAAATGTTTTCTCCTTCCCAGGACTCCCCTTTGGAACTCCCCTAGCCCATCCCACCCCCACCTCTATGAGGGTGCTCCCCCACCCACCCACTCCCATCTTCCCTCCCTGGTATTCTCCTATACTGGGGCATTGAACACCCTCAGGCCCAAGGGTCTCTCCTCCCACTGATGTCCAACAAGGCCATCCTCTGCCACATATGTGACCAGCACCATGGGTCCCCCCATGTGTATTCTTTGGTTGGTGGTCCAGTCCCCAGGAGCTCTGGGGGTCTGGCCAGTTGACACTGTTGCTCCCTCCATGGGGCTGCAAACCCGCTCAGCTCCTTCAGTTCCTTCTCCAACTCCTCCATCAGGGACCCATTCTGACTGGTGTGAGGTGGAATCTCAAGGTCATTTTGATTTGCATTTCCCTGATGACTAAGGATGGTGAACATTTCTTTATTACTGCATGGTATTGGTACAGTGACAGGCAGGTAGATAACCCAGAAATGAACCCATATACCTATGGTCACTTGATATTTGACAAAGGAGCTAAAACCATCCAGTGGAAAAAAGACAGCATTTTCAACAAATGGTGTTTGTTCTACTGGTGGTCAGCATGTAGAAGAATGCAAATTGATCTATTATCATCTCCTTGTACAAAGCTCAAGTTCAAGTGGATCAAGGGCCTCCACCATAAAAGCAGATACCCTGAATGTAATAGAAAAGAAAGTGGGGAAAGGCCTCAAAAACACAGGCACAGGGGAAAATTTCCTGAACAGAACACCAATGGCTTATGCTCTAAGATCAAGAATTGACAAATGGGACCTCATAAAATTGCAAAGCTTCTGTAAGGCAAGGGACACTGCCAATAGAACAAAAATGGCAACCAAAGGTTGGGCAAAGATCTTTACCAATCCTACATCTGATAGAGGGCTAATATCCAATATATTCAAGGAACTCAAAAGTTCGACTCCAGAGAACCAAATAACCCTATTAAAATATGAGGAACAGTTGTAATTTATTATCCAGCATGTATGTTTTATTTATCTTTATGGTAGAATAAAAATCCCATTGTGTACACAACACATTTTTTTAGCCATTGGTCTCTTAACAGACATCTAAGCTGATTCCATGGCTTGGCTACTGTGTTAAGTGCTGCAATAAATGTACAGTTGTCACTATAGTATGCTCATGTAGAGTCTTTGGTTATAGACACAGGAATTCCATAATTTGGCTGTGGGTAATTCTAGTTTTATCCTGCTAAAGAGTCTCCATGCTGTTTCACAATCACTTGATAATTTTTCATTCCCACAGTTGAAAATGAAAGTGGTTGCTCCCTCTCCTATCCTTGCTAGCATTTATTGTTTTATTTCTGAATTATCACTATTGCCTGTTATTAGATGGAATCACAGTGTGGTTTTAATTTTCATTTTTTGATAGCTAAGGATGTAGAGTAAGTAAATATTGACAATATGTATTTGATAATTTGAGAACTATCTCTGTATTTCATTAATGTATTTATTGATGCAGTGTTTGAGTTTTTGCTGTTTATGTTTTTACTCTTGAATTCTTTGTATGTTCTAAATACTAATCCTCTGTCATATGTGTAATAATAATCTATACTTATCATTAGCAAGTGTTAGAATGCTGGAAATAAGGCTGGTATTGGAGAAACTAGATGACCTATCTATTGGTGGTAATGGGAATAGAGGAGGATGACAGTTTTACCAGTAGGAACAAAATGCTAATAGATTTGGTAAAAAAAAAAGATTAAAATGGAAAAATGGGTGGAACACAAGTTGTATTTCTGAGATTATAGAATTCTGAACAATTTTATTATTATTTTGTCATGACTACAGAAAACTAATTTTCAAAGTACAAGCTAAATTATTTTATTTGTTTTCTTTTTAACTGCTATTATTATGAAACCCACATATGATTTCTGGAGTAGAAGAAATATTTTAATAAAATAATTACTTAATACTTTCTAATTAAATGTACTGCAGTATATTCTGATCATGGTTCCACTCCCCCAACTTTTTCCAGATACTCCCCACCTTCCTACCCAACCAATGACATGCTCTTTCTTTATCTCCCTAGAAAACAAATGCCTTCTAAAAGTATAAATTATAGAAGTATTTCACACCTAAGATACACATTTATATTAGCAAGATAAGTCTTTCATGTTTTATAGCCAGGAGACTTATAAAACTTTATTGACGTTTGAAAACTAAACAATATGAAACGGAAGCAGATAGGAACCTTCTGAGCATGAAACATGGAAATGTTTTTAATCATTCTTTTCATGGGCTAAAGTACAGCTACTAAGATGTATAAGACTAAAGAATAATAAAACTTGCTGATTTGGGAAGAACTTTCCTTGAATTATCATTTTCATTTTCCTCAGTTCAATATAAATAGATGATAGATAGATAGATAGATAGATAGATAGATAGATAGATAGACAGACAGACAGACAGACAGAGATATTTAATGGAGAAAAATAACTTCCCCTAGTGATCTGTAATACAATTTCCCAGTTAAAATATTTCTTCCATGTAAAATAATTTTATTCTTTGAAAATTTCATGAATATATTTTGAGTATATTCACTCCCATTATTCTCCTAACAATGACTAACAATGACTAGACCCCCTGTCATTTCCCCCTCTAACTTCCTGTCTTTAAAAAGTCAGTCAAATGTGTGTTGCCCAGATATTCCCTATGAAGAGCCATACACCAAAGTAGAGTCAAGGGTCACACCCCTAAAGAAAACTGACTCTCTTTCTTATAACCATCAGCTATCCATAGCTCCCTGGTTGGAAAAGAGGCTTGTGAACCTTTTCCCAAAACAAACTAGAAGATTGACTGTTTTGATCTTGTGCAGCCAACCAGGGTTCTGGGAGTTCAAGAGCACAGCAGTTAGCACTGTCACACCCCCAGAAAAGTTTCACTCTGATCATTCTCAACATCCAGCTCTAGCAATCTTTGCCCTCTCTCTTCCACAGCAGTCTCTGAGCCTTTTTCTTATCAGGCTGCATAGATAGCAATATCCTATCAGTATTAAAGCTAGCCATCAGGAGGGATAATCCTGGCCATCACCAACTTGATTGTTCTATGTGCTGTGACTTCCCCTTGAATTTTTAGTCTGACATGTTCTGACAACCCTCAGAACAATAGTGTGATCTATTGTCATTGCTTCTGGTTTCATTCCAGAAGTACATTGTAAGAGTTTTTGCTGAAGAGCCCACACACAGGCACATACTGACACGGTATTCCTGTGGATGTTAAAGGACATCTCTCAGGAGTCACTTCTCTCCTTGAAGGATAAGAAAGGCTTCAGAGACTAATCATAAGATCCCATGGTGATTTTTAACTTATATAAAATAATTTTGTACACACACCCAAACTAGTGCCTTGACTCTATTGGACAGGTGCTCTACCACTGAACTACCTTCAGCCTTGTACTTACTCTTTGAGGAATGAATCTCACTGAGTTGACATTCTTTCCTTAAAAATCTAATACACCTATGTTTTATTCAGGATGTCAAAGAGTTAGAAATGTCTGTACTATCGGAGAAGACGAAGACTAGTTTGGCAGGTTGACTGAATTTTATGAATAAAGGCTGAGAGAGGATAGTTAATCTCCATGACTTCCAGATTCCTCACTTTGTGGTCAATAGGGAATCTAAAGTCATCAGATATAGAAGCAGAAAGTAAGATGTTGGATTCCATTGCATAGAGGAGGAAGAAATGGGGGTTTCTAACTGCTGGGCATAAAGTTCATTTTTGCAAAATGAATAAATCCTAGATATCTGCTTTATGACATTATGATTTTATCTGCTTTATAATGTTATTTCTATGATGAATAGCTTTAATTACCCAAAGCTTTGTCCAGAGGAAATAGCTTATATTAATATTCTTAAAATATAAAATAATTTTGTACACGCACCCAATATTGACTATTGAAGAGTGAAACTAGTGCCTTGACTCTATTGGATAGGTGCTCTACCACTGAACTACCTTCAGCCTTGTACTTACTCTTTGAGGAATGAATCTCACTGAGTTGCCAATGCTTGCCTTCAACTGACCACATAGCCCTAATGACTTGAATTTGTGGTTTTCCTGGGTCAGACTCCCTAGCAACTAGGATACTAAGCCTGCACCAACAGGCCCAGTTAATAAATTCTTTGTTGTTATTGTTGTTGTTGCTGTTGCTTGTTTGCTTAATTTGTTTTAACTGCAATGTCATATATAACACAAATACAGACTTGTTTCACTCTGCCATACTATGCTAGCTTGAACATATAAGAGTATAAGACAAAACGGGGCTCAGATATGATAGTTTATTCTGAATTCTTTTACTATACTCAATAATGTTAAATATTGAATTAAGTTTAATTTTCATAATTTAAACAACAAAAAAATCCTCAAATCTTTTGTAAAGTAATTACATTGCTTTTAGCCTCATTTTAGAGAGAACCAGAGAAAAATAGTATGCTGTTGTTACTTGTACTTTAGGGATTCAGCATAAAAAATAAAGGATACATTTTCTGTTTCTATTAAGTAGTCTTTTGGAAAAGGACAAAGGAAGTGTCTGTCTTTGAAGATGGAACTTGGATGTGTTTGTCTGTGTCTGTGTGGTCACTCACCTTGGGTGGCCTGGCGTCCTGTTGGAAACAGTAAAGCCTGCAGCAGTCTGTTTTAGCAGAACAACATCTGAGTTAGTGAAGGTCGGGTCACAAAAGAACCCAAGAGAAAAACTGCATTTGGGAGAGGGAGAGAAGGATAAAGGGAGATGAAGGAGGAGGGGGAGAGGGAGGGGGAGGGGCGGGGGAAGAGAGGGGAGGGAGGGAGGGAGGGAGAGAGAGAGAGAGAGAGAGAGAGAGAGAGAGAGAGAGAGAGAAGAATAAAGGAGGAGACAGGAAAAGAGGGGAGAGAAAAAAGAGCCTACAATCAAAACTAAGGCAAATACTTTCAAATACTAAACTACAAATTTGTTTGCCTGTGGATGTTGATGAATACACTGAGGATAAGAACTTCTTCAGAGAGAAAGCAGGAACTAGGAACACTACCTGACACAAAGCAATGTCTCACCAGTGTTCTCAGCTCTGAGGTGAAAAAAATAAAGGGCTTTACAAAAGGACCCTGTAATGGCAGGAGAGAGAAAGGCCAGCTACTCTGCTGCAACCCCAGGAATCAACATTTCCAACACATCTTAGTTCTACTAACATGGTGCTCTCATGCCCTCTGTGATGTGGCCTAGGCTGTGGGTCAGAGAAAACCACTCACCCTCCTAGAAGAAAAGGTAAGACCAGCTCAACAGAATTCTGAACAAAGGATCTCCAGAGGCCTGAAGGAAGCTTTCAGATAGACCCGAAGAACCTGCCATTTCAGGCCTACAGGCAGGCATTCCCTTACTCAATTTCTTTTCTTAAATCTGGGAAGGGCAGGACTCAGAGAGACTTAGCTTGTTCTCTCAGAAAGACAGAAAATTATTGTATTCATAAAGCCTCCAAAAGTTCTAATAAAAGCAAAGTATAAGGGGCAGACTCACAAGACCTGGGTCTCTGCCAGCTTAGAACACACTAACTCTATTGGTGTGCCCTCTCTAAGCCCTATTTTTATGGTAGGAACTAGACATACCCGGTTCATTCAGACATGATTTCATTCAGACATGATTAGGAGCTGAAATGATCTATGCAAAGACCTGCACCCAATTCATGGGGAAAAAAAATCTTACCAAATGAAATGGTCTAAAGATGTATTTATTTTCTGTGTGTATGAGTGTGTTAGACACTTGGAACTAGAGTTACAGGTGGTTGCAAGTTACCATGTGGATGCTAAGAATTGAAACCAGATCCTCTGGAAGAGCAGCCGATGTTCTTAACTGCTGAGCCATCTCTCCAGACCTCAGTTTAAAATTTTAAAAAGCACAGATTTAACAGTAGGTGAGCATAAATTTAAACAGCACCATTCTTTTTTTTTTTTTTTCCATTTTTTATTAGGTATTTAGCTCATTTACATTTCCAATGCTATACCAAAAGTCCCCCTTACCCACCCACCCCCACTCCCCTACCCACCCACTCCCCCCCTTTGGCCCTGGTGTTCCCCTGTACCGGGGCACACAAAGTCTGCGTGTCCAATGGGCCTCTCTTTCCAGTGATGGCCGACTAGGCCATCTTTTGATACATATGCAGCTAGAGTCAAGAGCTCAGGGGTACTGGTTAGTTCATAATGTTGTTCCACCTATAGGGTTGAAGATCCCTTTAGCTCCTTGGGTACTTTCTCTAGCTCCTCCATTGGGAGCCCTGTGATCCATCCATTAGCTGACTGTGAGCATCCACTTCTGTGTTTGCTAGGCCCCGGCATAGTCTCACAAGAGACAGCTACATCTGGGTCCTTTCGATAAAATCTTGCTAGTATATGCAATGGTGTCAGCGTTTGGATGCTGATTATGGGGTGGATCCCTGGATATGGCAGTCTCTACATGGTCCATCCTTTCATCTCAGCTCCAAACTTTGTTTCTGTAACTCCTTCCATGGGTGTTTTGTTCCCACTTCTAAGGAGGGGAATAGTGTCCACACTTCAGTCTTCATTTTTCCTGAGTTTCATGTGTTTAGAAAATTGTATCTTATATCGTGGGTATCCTAGGTTTTGGGCTAGTATCCACTTATCAGTGAGTACATATTGTGTGAGTTCCTTTGTGATTGTGTTACCTCACTCAGGATGATGCTCTCCAGGTCCATCCATTTGGCTAGGAATTTCATAAATTCATTCTTTTTAATAGCTGAGTAGTACTCCATTGTGTAGATGTACCACATTTTCTGTATCCATTCCTCTGTTGAGGGGCATCTGGGTTCTTTCCAGTTTCTGGCTATTATAAATAAGGCTGCTATGAACATAGTGGAGCATGTGTCCTTCTTACCAGTTGGGGCTTCTTCTGGATATATGCCCAGGAGAGGTATTGCTGGATCCTCCGGTAGTACTATGTCCAATTTTCTGAGGAACCGCCAGACTGATTTCCAGAGTGGTTGTACAAGCCTGCAATTCCACCAACAATGGAGGAGTGTTCCTCTTTCTCCACATCCTCGCCAGCATCTGCTGTCACCTGAATTTTTGATCTTAGCCATTCTCACTGGTGTGAGGTGGAATCTCAGGGTTGTTTTGATTTGCATTTCCCTGATGATTAAGGATGTTGAACATTTTTTCAGGTGCTTCTCTGCCATTCGGTATTCCTCAGGTGAGAATTCTTTGTTCAGTTCTGAGCCCCATTTTTTAAGGGGGTTATTTGATTTTCTGAGGTCCACCTTCTTGAGTTCTTTATATATGTTGGATATTAGCCCCCTATCTGATTTAGGATAGGTAAAGATCCTTTCCCAGTCTGTTGGTGGTCTTTTTGTCTTATAGACAGTGTCTTTTGCCTTGCAGAAACTTTGGAGTTTCATTAGGTCCCATTTGTCAATTCTCGATCTTACAGCACAAGCCATTGCTGTTCTGTTCAGGAATTTTTCCCCTGTGCCCATATCTTCAAGGCTTTTCCCCACTTTCTCCTCTATAAGTTTCAGTGTCTCTGGTTTTATGTGAAGTTCCTTGATCCACTTAGATTTGACCTTAGTACAAGGAGATAAGTATGGATCGATTCGCATTCTTCTACATGATAACAACCAGTTGTGCCAGCACCAATTGTTGAAAATGCTGTCTTTCTTCCACTGGATGGTTTTGGCTCCCTTGTCGAAGATCAAGTGACCATAGGTGTGTGGGTTCATTTCTGGGTCTTCAATTCTATTCCATTGGTCCACTTGTCTGTCTCTATACCAGTACCATGCAGTTTTTATCACAATTGCTCTGTAGTAAAGCTTTAGGTCAGGCATGGTGATTCCACCAGAGGTTCTTTTATCCTTGAGAAGAGTTTTTGCTATCCTCGGTTTTTTGTTATTCCAGATGAATTTGCAAATTGCTCCTTCTAATTCGTTGAAGAATTGAGTTGGAATTTTAATGGGGATTGCATTGAATCTGTAGATTGCTTTTGGCAAGATAGCCATTTTTACAATGTTGGTCCTGCCAATCCATGAGCATGGGAGATCTTTCCATCTTCTGAGATCTTCTTTAATTTCTTTCTTCAGGGACTTGAAGTTTTTATCATACAGATCTTTCACTTCCTTCGTTAGAGTCACGCCGAGATATTTTATATTATTTGTGGCTATTGAGAAGGGTGTTGTTTCCCTAATTTCTTTCTCAGCCTGTTTATTCTTTGTGTAGAGAAAGGCCATTGACTTGTTTGAGTTAATTTTATATCCAGCTACTTCACCGAAGCTGTTTATCAGGTTTAGGAGTTCTCTGTTGGAATTTTTAGGGTCACTTATATATACTATCATATCATCTGCAAAAAGTGATATTTTGACTTCCTCTTTTCCAATTTGTATCCCCTTGATCTCCTTTTGTTGTCGAATTGCTCTGGCTAATACTTCAAGTACTATGTTGAAAAGGTAGGGAGAAAGTGGGCAGCCTTGTCTAGTCCCTGATTTTAGTGGGATTGCTTCCAGCTTCTCTCCATTTACTTTGATGTTGGCTACTGGTTTGCTGTAGATTGCTTTTATCATGTTTAGGTATTGGCCTTGAATTCCTGATCTTTCCAGAACTTTTATCATGAATGGGTGTTGGATCTTGTCAAATGCTTTTTCTGCATCTAACGAGATGATCATGTGGTTTTTGTCTTTGAGTTTGTTTATATAATGGATTACATTGATGGATTTTCGTATATTAAACCATCCCTGCATCCCTGGAATAAAACCTACTTGGTCAGGATGGATGATTGCTTTAATGTGTTCTTGGATTCGGTTAGCGAGAATTTTATTAAGGATTTTTGCATCGATGTTCATAAGAGAAATTGGTCTGAAGTTCTCTATCTTTGTTGGATCTTTCTGTGGTTTAGGTATCAGAGTAATAGTGGCTTCATAAAATGAGTTGGGTAGAATACCTTCTACTTCTATCTTGTGAAAAAGTTTGTGCAGAATTGGAGTTAGATCTTCTTTGAAGGTCTGATAGAACTCTGCACTAAACCCGTCTGGTCCTGGGCTTTTTTTGGCTGGGAGACTATTAATAACTGCTTCTATTTCTTTAGGGGATATGGGACTGTTTAGAAGGTCAACTTGATCCTGATTCAACTTTGGTACCTGGTATCTGTCCAGAAATTTGTCCATTTCGTCCAGGTTTTCCAGTTTTGTTGAGTATAGCCTTTTGTAGAAGGATCTGATGGTGTTTTGGATTTCTTCAGGATCTGTTGTTATGTCTCCCTTTTCATTTCTGATTTTGTTAATTAGGATTTTGTCCCTGTGCCCTTTAGTGAGTCTAGCTAAGGGTTTATCTATCTTGTTGATTTTCTCAAAGAACCAACTCCTCGTTTGGTTAATTCTTTGAATAGTTCTTCTTGTTTCCACTTGGTTGATTTCACCCCTGAGTTTGATTATTTCCTGCCGTCTACTCCTCTTGGGTGAATTTGCTTCCTTTTTTTCTAGAGCTTTTAGATGTGTTGTCAAGCTGCTAGTATGTGCTCTCTCCCGTTTTTTCTTGAAGGCACTCATAGCTATGAGTTTCCCTCTTAGAAATGCTTTCATTGTGTCCCAAAGGTTTGGGTACGTTGTGGCTTCATTTTCATTAAACTCTAAAAAGTCTTTAATTTCTTTCTTTATTCCTTCCTTGACCAAGGTATCATTGAGAAGAGTGTTGTTCAGTTTCCATGTGAATGTTGGCTTTCTGTTATTTATTTTGTTATTGAAGATCAGCCTTAGTGCATGGTGATCTGATAGGATACATGGGACAATTTCAATATTTTTGAATCTGTTGAGGCCTGATTTGTGACCTATTATGTGGTCAATTTTGGAGAAGGTACCATGAGGTGCTGAGAAGAAGGTATATCCTTTTGTTTTAGGGAAAAATGTTCTGTAGATATCTGTCAGATCCATTTGTTTCATCACTTCTGTTAGTTTCAGTGTGTCCCTGTTTAGTTTCTGTTTCCATGATCTGTCCATTGGTGAAAGTGGTGTGTTGAAGTCTCCCACTATTATTGTGTGAGGTGCAATGTGTGCTTTGAGCTTTACTAAAGTTTCTTTAGTGAATGTGGCTGCTCTTGTATTTGGAGCATAGATATTCAGAATTGAGAGTTCCTCTTGGAGGATTTTACCTTTGATGAGAATGAAGTGTCCCTCCTTGTCTTTTTTGATGACTTTGGGTTGGAAGTCAATCTTATCAGATATTAGGATGGCTACTCCTGCTTGTTTCTTCATACCATTTGCTTGGAAAATTGTTTTCCAGCCTTTCATTCTGAGGTAGTGTCTATCTTTTTCTCTGAGATGAGTTTCCTGTAAGCAGCAAAATGTTGGGTCTTGTTTGTGTAGCCAGTTTGTTAGTCTATGTCTTTTTATTGGCGAGTTGAGACCATTGATGTTAAGAGATATTAAGGAAAAGTAATTGTTGCTTCCTGTTATTTTAGTTGTTAAAGGTGGCATTCTGTTCTTGTGGCTGTCTTCTTTTAGGTTTGTTGAGGGATTACCTTCTTATTTTTTCTAGGGCGTTGTTCCCGTTCTTGTATTGGTTTTTTTCTGTTATTATCCTTTGAAGGGCTGGATTCGTGGAGAGATAATGCGTGAATTTGGTTTTGTCGTGGAATACTTTGGTTTCTCCCTCTATGATAATTGAGAGTTTGGCTGGGTATAGTAGCCTGGGCTGCAGTTTGTGTTCTCTTAGTGTCTGTATAACATCTGTCCAGGCTCTTCTGGCTTTCATAGTCTCTGGTGAAAAATCTGGTGTAATTCTGATAGGCTTGCCTTTATATGTTACTTGACCTTTTTCCCTTACTGCTTTTAGTATTCTATCTTTATTTAGTGCATTTGATGTTCTGATTATTATGTGTCGGGAGGAATTTCTTTTCTGGTCCAGTCTATTTGGAGTTCTGTAGGCTTCTTGTATGTTCATATGCATCTCATTCTTTAGATTTGGGAAGTTTTCTTCAATAATTTTGTTGAAGATGTTTGCTGGACCTTTGAGTTGAAAATCTTCATTCTCATCCACTCCTATTATCCGTACGTTTGGTCTTCTTATTGTGTCCTGGATTTCCTGGATATTTTGAGTTAGGATCTTTTTGCATTTTCCATTTTCTTTGATTGTTGTGCCGATGTTCTCTATGGAATCTTCTGCACCTGAGATTCTCTCTTCCATCTCTTGTATTCTGTTGCTGATGCTCAAATCTATGGTTCCAGATTTCTTTCCTAGGGTTTCTATCTCTAGAGTTGCCTCGCTTTGAGTTTTCTTTATTGTGTCTACTTCCCTTTTTAGGTCTAGTATGGTTTTGTTCATTTCCATCACCTGTTTGTATGTTTTTTCCTCTTTTTCTGTAAGGACTTCTACCTGTTTGATTGTGTTTTCCTGTTTTTCTTTAAGGACTTGTAACTCTTTAGCAGTGTTCTCCTGTATTTCTTTAAGTGATTTATTAAAGTCCTTCTTGATGTCCTCTACCATCATCATGAGATATGCTTTTAAATCTAGGTCTAGGTTCTCAGGTGTGTTGGGGTTCCCTGGACTGGGCGAAGTGGGTGTGCTGGGTTCTGGTGATGGTGAGTGGTCTTGGTTCCTGTTAGTAAGATTCCTCCGTTTACCTTTCGCCATCTGGTAATCTCTGGAGTTAGTAGTTATAGTTGACTCTGTTTAGAGATTGTTCTTCTGGTGATTCTGTTACCGTCTATCAGCAGACCTGGGAGACAGATTCTCTCCTCTGAGTTTCAGTGCTCAGAGCACTCTCTGCTGGCAAGCTCTCTTACAGGGAAGGTGCACAGATATCTTGTATTTGGACCTCCTCCTGGCCGAAGAAGAAGGCCCAAAACAGGACCTTTCTCAGACACTGTGTTGCTTTGGCAGTTCCCAGGTGGTACAGACTCTCACCTAAGCAGACTAAATTCCTAAGTTCCTTGGAGTCCCGGGATCAAGATGGCGACCGCTGCTGCTGTGGCTTAGGTCGCCTCCCCAGCCGGGCGGGCACCTGTCCTCTGGTCCGGAAGGTGGCCGGCTGTCCCCGGCCCACACAGGGTGCTGCCTCAGCGCCTCTGTGCTTCTGCCTGTTCCAGAAGCTGTCAGGTTCTCTGGCGCACCCTCTCACCTGTTCAGACTAATTTCCTAAGTTCGGCGGGTCCCGGACCAAGATGGCGACCGCTGCTGCTGTGGCTTAGGCCGCCTCCCCAGCCGGGTGGGCACCTGTCCTCTGGTCCGGAAGGTGGCCGGCTGTCCCCGGCCCACGCAGGGAAACAGCACCATTCTTAACACATATGAAAGTTCTTAAGATTCAAAAATAAAAGTTGGAGAAGAGAAATGTGTCAGGGGTAAAGGTGCTTGTCAAAAAAAGCTGGGGACATGAATTTCATCCCAGGATCTGGTGTGGATTTGGGGATCTGACTAATAGATTTGTTTCACTGAATTTTATTTTAATGTCTGAGTACAACCATTGCAGACAGATACACATTCCTTGTGCCTCATGTTATAAGCATCTATTTCCCAGTCTGGATACTCATAGTGTATCCAGTTAAAATTTTCTGACAAGAAAAGCTAACTGTAGGAAATAAAGAAACCTTAAGAAGTGAGACCATCAGACTGGAATGAGTAAATGTTTCCCCCTCATCTTATAAATTTAGAGAAAATGTGTTTGAAATACTCTAGATCATTTCAAGGATTTACTGTAAAAGTACAAATTTACTTTAATAGTACAAAGGTAAATAAAAAGTACAAATAAGCGGGTAATGATGTCAGAAACCAAAAACAACAGTTTGATTAGTGATGAGAAAATTGACCTTTCTTTAAAGAAATTAATAGACATTTAAAATAGACCAGTAGTGAAAAACAACTATAAAGTAAATCAAATAGCAAATTCAAAATTAGGATATGAAGGATTTCTGCATAATTTCACAAACAGTAATGGGTGAGGAATTTATAACCCCAGATCTGTTAAAAATAAATCTTCATCCTGCTGTATGTTAAAAAAAATAAAAACTTAATTTTTAATTTAGTAGTTCTGTGAGCTGCATTGTCTTGGATCTACAGACGAGGTCAAGTTTATTAGTAAGCTCATTGGTTTATAAAATGATTCTTGTAAGTACCGAGTAAGCTAGTGTATGATATACTTAAGACAGTTTTTGGTACATAATGAGCCTCCAGTAAACATTTTAATTGAAAGGAGTTTGCTTTTGCATGGGAATAAATATAATCTGGAAAGAATTGAACCAAATGAGCTTATGATTTTATTATGAAAACTTTCGTGTTTCACATAGCATTTGTCTGTGTCTGCATGTGTATGTGTACAAGTCTGTGTGGTTTGGTTTTAGGTTTCACTGCTTGAATATGTGTGCATTTGTGGTTCTTCTTACCTACAGTTAAACACACTGACTGAGGAATAACACTAGGTTTCATGTCAAATTTTCCTTAAAATCGTTTTGACTATTTAAAAAATAAAATAAAATAAAATCAGTAATTAGGCAGCCACTAAACAGACGACACTGGGATTGCTATATTTGAATTTTAGGAAATGCTGTGAGCTGTATACTAAGCTGCAAGAGCGCTAAGATGTCATGTCTGGAGGGAAAAGAGGGGACTCCAGAGAAATAATGCTAGACTCCATCACTGGTGCCTTAGCAGACCATGCAAATGATCTGGTCTAGGAGAGAAAGAAGGCTGTTGGTCATTGAGCACAGTGATTGGACACTTGACAGAGCAGGAAGAGGTAAGGGATCAGAGGCTCAAGGGTTCATCTGTGCTTTGAGGGTAGAAGAAAGGTCAAGTGGGCAGAGAAAATGAAATATAATACAGGCCAAATGAATGCTGGATAACACACAATGCGACAAAAGTTAACAGGATGTTTTTCCTAATTTAAATAATAGCACAAGACATAGTGCTGTATGCATTTGCTCTAAGTGGAAATAATGTCTTCTGTCTAAGAAGGAAGTTGGCAAGGAGAACAGTCTAATGCTACAGTAATAATGGTTGTCCCTATTTCAGTATCAGGAACTGGTGTCCCCATTTGTCTTCAAGATTTATTATGGTTTGTAAAAGTATGGTGCAGATTTAAATGTGAAAGTGGGAAAAGGGTTATTAGAAAGTCTTGTTCGGACATAAATCTTTTATATTCATCTATTTGTATGAGTGTCTTCCTGCATGTATGTATGTGTGCTATGTGTGTGTAGAAACTGCAAGGGCCAAAGAGGGCATTGTGAGATCCACTACAACTGGTGTTATAGACAATTGTGAGCTATCGTGTGAGTTCCTGAAACCTGGGTCCTCTGCAAGAACAGCAAGTGCTCTTAATTACCACCATCTATCCAACCACTCAAACATCACTCTTAATGGCTCTGTGTTTGGGGTTCTATGGCCATATTAAGAAAAATTTGGGGAGACAAGAAGTAGAGCCTTGAAATAGGAATTGAAGTTGCAATGCCTAAACCAACAAATTGGTAACATCAAATTCAATTAACTCCCAAAATATGGGGTGACATCAGAAACTGAATCTAGGAAGACATGGTTATGCTTGTCTGCCTTGCAAGGCCTTGATTTGGACTGATACTAATGAACTTGGGAGACAGAAAGTCACAGAAGGAACACAAATGTTTGAAGGTGAGATTTATTTGCTTATTTATATGCATTCTTATCTATTGGTAGAGAAAGATTTTCGAAATATAAAAACAAAAAAATGTAGTAGAACTGTTTGAAAATATCCATATTAAATGACTAGATGAATAGAATATGTATGTGAAAATAAGTACTAAAAGATAAAATTCATATCCTGTTGGAGAATAAGGACATCACTAAAGATAATGTCCCAAGGAAAAAAGAACATACCTGCTTAGTGCTTTTCCTGAAGCTCAATGTCTGACACACCATGTGAGTAGCCAACATTTAGAAAAATGATTGGGTCTCTAGAATTGGAATTCCTAATAACTTTAATGTTTATCTCTAATTTATTTTATTCATTTCCCTAATTTTCCTATAACAAACTAGCACTGCTTGTGTTGACAAAAATAAAATGAAATAAAACATGGGTGCATTTAATAATTTAACTTGAAGTTTAAGTTTTTGAAAGTAGGAAGGGCCTAGACAGTGAATTGTCCTGGCACGGTGCATGAGTCTTCGTTCACCTGATATTTCAGATATTTCAGAGCCATTCTGCAAGTCTACTTTCCCATGTCTCAGGAGGATAGAGTTAGTAGTGAGCTGCAGAAACTGAAGGAGCCAGTATGTTGGGGGTGGGAGTGGGAGAGCCTTTCTTTCAATTAATCAGCTCTTCTGCCTTCCCACCTGCCCTACCTTTAAATCAACTGTGTTACCTGTTATATCAGGAACATATATCAGTCAGGTATTATGGGGAGAAGACGAAATATTTTTGTCTAATGCTAAATCTATACCACCCACTACTGGTTGGAGTTTTGCTTTGCTTTTTGTTTGTGTTTGTTTTGTCAGTATAATTATGGAGCAAGAAGAGAGGAACAGATTTTGGAAGGAATGATGGCTGTTCTCCCAAACGCATTAACGTGGATTTATAGTTAGCTGTTAGAGGGATGCTATTTAACATTTATTTCCTAAGATTTCTGCCCAAACCGTAGCAGAGCTACAGAACTACTCAGCAGCCATACACAGTTAAGTGGTGTGTGTTGGATGAGATAGGCAAATAATTTCACTTGTGTACATGAAGACTGCAGAATTTGTGTTTATCAGTTACCCAAAGCAGTGGTATATGACCCTGCATTAGCAGATACGGCACAACCTAATGAAGAGAATGAAATCAGTGATGGCTACCTTCTTCAGGGATTCTTATATAAAATATGTGTTATGAATTTACCAAGCTGGTGTTTGTTTAAACTGTTCTCTTTAAATGGTAAATCTTTCAGTTATAACAAATCATACACAGACATTAAGAAAATGTTTCTGAGTTAAATAAGATAATTAGGAATAACAGATTGGCAGCGGGTAGCAAAGTGGGCACAGCTGGATGAAGGATTTGGAGTAGCAGAGAAAGGCTGGAGGATGAGAAATAATGATGCTTTTAGCCAATTAGTGTAAAGAAGGTGATGAAAGTAAACCCAGGTAGAACCGTAGGATTCAACATGACATATGAGTTTAAAGGAAGCAGGTGATTTCTAAACTCTAAGTTTCTTGCTACAAATTAAGCACATGCTGTAGTACATGACACAGAGTGGACACAAAGCATTTGCTGTGTGGATGAATGTAAAGTGAATAAGTGAATGAAGGAATAACAGAGAAACAAGATGAGCCGAAATTCCAAGAGCAGTAGAAGTGTTCAAATAACATTTCTTAGTTCAGGAAGCTAACAAATGACATCACTCAGATGGAGCAGGTTATATTAGGAATATATATGTACATAGTACACATATATGCATGTAACAATTAGTAAATAAAGAGTCTATTTAGGGTTTGGAGGGAAGAAATGGGAAGGAGGAAAAGCTATTATTATATATAATCTTCAAAATAAAATGAGTAATAAAAAACATAAAGAGAGAATCATCCATAAACATGGGCAATCTTTTCATTTATTGCTATCTCCTTCAATTTCTTTAACCAATGTTTAGTGTTTCACTGTGGAGGTTGTACACCTCCTTCACTAAATGACTCCTCAACATTTTATTTTACTGTAGCTAGCTGAGGACTTTGAAGGCTTTGAGTATAGCAACTGGGATAGGTAGAGAGTGACAATCTTGTAAACCGAGATTCAGAAGATAGAAAATCTCAAAGTCCATGTCTGTTATCTCGAAGAAGGAAAAAATAAACCACAGTGTTGCAAACAGCTCACAGATTAAATAAACTGAATAATTCCATTTTATTCTTGACAAAAGGTGTAAATCAAATAAGAAAAAGAAGTGACAATAGATAAAGTTTGCAATCATAGATTAACTGGACTTTAACCATTTAATGATAACAACTAAGTAGAATACATTTTCTCTCTGAGTTGCTGTTAGGTAGTTATGAGTAAAAAAGATTCATCAATAAATGTGTTATAATTATGCAGCCTCTCCCAAAATTAAACTATTAAACATTAACTTCTAATAAACGTATAAAGGCTTTTGAAGGACATGCTTTTTAAACCTGGTGCACTGCCTTGTTTCCAGGAAACTCCTGGAAACAAAATAGATATATTGACTTACTAGTGCATAATAGTGATAAGGAAAAAAATACACAAAAACAGTTTCCATCAAAATAGAGAGCTCACCTAGGATAATTAGATATACACACTGGTCTTTCTTTATCGGCGTAATAATAATCTCCTGTTCTCTGTTATATTGACTAAACATGAACAAGGGTGTCTAACATCACCTAGTGCAAAGGAAAATTGCTACCAACAACCCCAAATTAATATAAGAGTCATGTGCATTTGTGATTTGAATTCATTTTATTGCTTGAATATTTTTTCTTTTATTTAAAATAAATTGTTTTTCTCATATACCATATCCTGATTATGTTTTTTCCCTCTGTTACTCCTCCCAGAACCTCCTCACCTCCACCCCCAAATCTGGATTCATCCCTTTCTGTTTTCCATTAGAAAACAAACAGACCTCTAAGGGATAATAATAAAATTACATTTAAGAAAAGGAAAAAGCCCTGACACAAAATTATGAGACAAGAAACCTCTAGAATTGCCTCTGAGTTTGTTTCCTGTTGGCCATCTACTGCTGTATACAGCCTGCCCTTAAGAGTAAATTGTTTCTGCTGTGATGCTCTCTAACAAGAAATTAAATTTTTATTTGCAGGTGGTTACCAATTGGATATTGCTTCTGGGTTAGAGATGAGGCATATGCTCACTTCTCCTTTAAGCTCTAGGACCCCATCTGGTGCAGATCCGCATGGGCCCTGTACGTGTCACCTCATTCTCTGTGACATCATATGTGCATTAATCATGATGACTTATTGCTTGAGTATTTTATGTACTTACTACTCAATATTATTGAAATAGTAAGTTTCAAACTTCAAATCAAACTTCCAGTGATTCTGAAGCTCCATGATAAGTTTTAATGTGTGTGTAGATTCTTTGGAGTTTGGACAGATTATTTCATGGACTCTGTCAGACTTGGTGATGTGTTAGCAGAGGTTGTAGAGAACATCAATGAGGTGACAGACAGCTGGTGTCATTCACTTATAATCTAACTGTATAGCCAACTGGATACTTAAAAATAAATTATGTATATTTCTGTAGATTAGTCAAAAGTCGATTCTTCTTCAGGTAGAATATTGGTAATAAAAGGTGCATGGAATTCACACCCATCAATCTCTTCTGTCTCTGTGGAAAAGTGATAGGGGCTAGATTTCTCTAAAATTCTTTGTCTGATATTTGAATGCCTTCATAGAATCACTTTCTTCCTCCTTTGTCTTTTTAAAGGATTTAAAAAATATTTTTGCAACCACTGTCTGAATAAGTAGGAGCCTGTCATTTAAGAGACATCTCAAGTTAAGGCTACCAGATGTCACCTACCCCCACCTCACAGTAAATCAGAGAATAAGTGTCATTTGAATATTTTGCATACATTTCCGTGGGATGTCAAGAGTCCCTAACTCAAATTATGTAAAATAAAAGTAATTAGTGAAACCTACTGCAAAATCCATCTCTAAATTAAGTTTTCAAAGTAACAACAGCTTGGAACTACCTAGGCACACTTTAAAGACAAGTAGCTTGATTTCCTCTGGGAATGGGAGGGTTGGGGAAAGTCAGCTTCTCAGATGGATGGAGAAACATATAATAAAGGACAGTAGACCCTCAAACACACAGAAGCATATTCAAAATGTCTTGTTCTGGACTGTATTTTGCTTTCTTTCCCAGTGAAAATTGCAAGCGCATATATTTATACCCCTTGCAAATGAGTTTTGTTCCTCTTCTATCTAAGGGGAGAAACACATTGTCCTTGATGAGTTTTTTTTTCTCCAATTCCCTGGAGTAGCAGGCAGTAAGTAAGTGGATTTTCCTGGTACTGAAATGGCTACATTTTCCTGAGTTAGCATCACCATTGCTGTCTCCTGCCTTCAGTTGTGCTCCTAAGAGTGCTGAGCACTCCATGGCCGTGGATACTTGAGTCTTTACAATCATACTTGACTTGTTTTCAATCTCAAGTCTGCTTAGATACCATTAGTCAAGTTGTCACCTGTCTCAAGGCTGGAATTTCTTGTTTTTTTTTTTTGTTGTTTTTGGTTTTTTCGAGACAGGGTTTCTCTGTATAGTCCTGGTTGTCCTGGAACTCACTTTGTAGACCAGGTTGGCCTCGAACTCAGAGATCCACCTGCCTCTGCCTCCCGAGTGCTGGGATTAAAGGCGTGCGCCACCACGCCCGGCTAAGGCTGGAATTTCTTATGCATACCAAAAAACATCAAGGTATCTCTTCTGAACCAGGCATGATGGTGAACTCCTGTCTCCCAGTATTTGAGAGACAGAGTCATCAGGAACATTGACTGTTTGAGGCTAGCTTTGTCTATATAACAAGTTCTATATAAGCAAGAGTATATAGACCCAATCACAAACAAACAAAATTGAAAAGCAACAGCAACAACCCCCAAAATATGCTTTGTTTTTCCTGTCAGACCAATTTTAAAATTCAATAAAATGCTACTACTAAATGCACCAAAAGATACTTGTGCAAAACTCATCACATAATCATCTCTCTTTAACACTCAATCCCATCTTATCCTTCTTGTTTAAGTCTTGAAAGCATTCACATCTCAGTGTGGGGCCACATTTGTAAAAGGCTGAACTCAATGTGCTGGTTGTATTGTATACAATTTTGCAAAGAAATGAAAACAGAAGTAAGGATTGCCAAACTTCTACTTAATGAGTTCCATGCAAGCCAGTTCTATAGACTGAAACCCTGACTAAAAAAAACAGAAACAGATAAAGAAAGCTCAGTGTATGTTAATCAAGTAAGGTGTATTACTTTGGTCTGAAGGTGTGGGACAGTGAGCTGTGCACAGCCTGGTCCCCAAGAGCACAGAACTGAAACCCCTGTGAACCTAAGGAACAGCAGGTGTTTGGCCACACCTCCTGTTGCAGCTACAGCCTCCCACACCCCTCACACCTCCCCACCCCCCTGCAGAGAGGTATGTGGCCATAGGCAATGCCCCAAGCTCCTGGTATTCTGTCTGGACTCCACCCCCACAGTTACCTGGCAATAGCCAGGATGGCCCAGCTCACTATAAAAGGAGCTGCTTGCTCTCTTAGCTCTTATTCTCTTGCCCTCCTGCTCCCCCTCTCCCCATTCCCTTCCCCCTTCTCTCCACATGGCTATGGCCAGCCTCTACTTCCCTACTCTCTCCATCTCTCTGCCTTTCTACAACAAATGCCTTAAAACCAAGGACTGCCTCTTCTCACCAGGACCCACTGTGCTGGAAAAATGGAGCAGGTTTCCCTTTAAAGAGCCACAAGTCTAACCTCCTGCCCGGAGGCCTCCCTGCACTCCAGCCACAGCCACCACCAACCCAAGCCTCCTGCTGAGCAAGTGGCCTGAGCTAGCCAGATTCTCTCCTCCCCACCTGAACCTGTGAGAGCTCTCTCCTGCCTGCCCCTTTCCCTTCTGCCCCACTCTGTTCTCAGCTCTTCTGCCACATACAATGGTGTCTGGGATGTCCCAGAGTGAGAACCTGACGTGCCTGGCCTCTGTGCGGCCCAGGGACCCCAGAACTGGCTCTTTTGCGGTACCCAATGGTGTCTGTGGTCCAGCAGGTCCCCAGGGACCTCAGACTGTGCCTTTCTCACCCCCAGAGCTGGATCCTGCAGCTTCTGACAGTCCAACGCCCACCAAGTGGCCTGGGGTCTACACAGTCAAACTCTCTGCCTCTGCTGTGCAGAGGTCCTATCCCCAGCAGACACAGGACCCCATTTTGTCACCTGAGTCTTGAACACAGTCCTTATATCATGCTTCTCTTGTCATTTAATGGATAGTAGGCCCTTCTTAAGTGGTGGCTAATTTTAGAAGGTAGTAGCAACATCTGTAGATGGTGTGTGTATGTGTGTGTGTGTGTGTGTGTGTGTACAGTTGATGAAGTTGACTTTAGTGCAATTGATGAAGATTTGGCTTTAGAAAAGCAAGTCAACTTTAGATGGTCCTTGCAATCAAAAATGACAAAGCTTCCAACTGCTGGAGTTTCTCTCCCTTTTCTCTGTGGCCTTCAGCTTTTTGGAGAAGAATAAGAGGTCGTTTTGGAATATGACTGGAACAATAGAGACATGTAAATAGCATATTAAAATAGTAGGGAAAATACCTATTGTTGTGATCATGGTTACAGCCTCACAGAGCAAAGAAATTTCTAGTAATCTGTGTGTGTTTCCTATGAGACAAGCCATTTTGTTCTGGTTGTTTTACACCAGCTGTCTCTAAATATTTATCAAATACATAAGGTTTTCTATTAGATTGGAAGAGAAAAATTGGATTTATTATATCAATTCTATCTCATTCTTTTTCTATTATCTAGATATGTACCTTTGTCACATACAGTACCATAGAGCAATGTGTATGATCTACCACTGCATAACACATGCATGAAGACTCAATACTTTTGGTGGGAAAGGAAGTAGGTTAGGTGGCTAATAAGGCTTTCTATTTTCTTTTTTCACCAGACTGTGGTTTTGTACCTGCCTCCCAAAGCTAACTTCAGCATGCTCAAAAGAAAGCAGAGTTCCAGGGTGGAAGCCCAGCCAGTTACTGACTTTGGTCCTGATGAATCTCTGTCAGACAATGCTGACATACTCTGGATTAATAAGCCAGTAAGTCACCTTTCTGAAGCTTGGAGAAGCACATGTTGATATAAGGAAAATTTAATTCAAAACTCATATTTCTTTGGCTTTTAACTGAGTTGCAGTGGAAATTGAATGAGTCCTGGAGTCTGGTGATTGGTTTGGATATGATTCAAATTGAAAAGATGAGGGGCTGCTATGAATGTCTCCCATAGAAAGATGGTACAAGAGTCTGTATTTTACCATCCCAGCCTCACCCTGCTCTGTATACACTATCCTCAGATCACACAATGTAGAGATAATAGCACTCCCAGGATGACTCAAGATGAGTTACTACTCTTAACTACATGCAATCTTTATCATGTTCAACTGTGATATACTTAGGTGGATAAGGTTATAGAAAGAGTATCCGTTTTTGAATAGTCTTTACTTTGATTCAAATCTTGTGACTCCGAACATGTGCCTAGTGTCTTACAAGTTCATGGATGCTGAGTGTGAGAGGAAGAGCTGCTATGCCATTCATCACTGCATGAACCAGGGAGTTTACTCTTAAGTCTTGGGAATTCAGCTCCACACAGCAAAGTAGGAATGACTTCATTCTTAAACTCATAGTTTAAATAATGAAGCAAATTGACCTGAGGCCCTCCCAGTGCCTTCTCCTCCCCTAAGCAAGACAAAGATGGCCAGGCTGGTTTCCTCCTAAGCTTCATTAGCCTGCTCCTGGGAGACTTTCATAGCAGGCTCGTGTGTCTTTGTATATTATGCTCTCTGATGATATCCTTCTACTTTATAATTGTTGAAACATCCCTGGGATTCCTACTCTAAATTAAAACGTGTTGGCACTACATTGACAGCTCTTTGTGAGCAGGCTCTCTCCTGGCCAGCAACCACTCTTTCCTGTGTCTCTATATCATCCACTGGAGCCTTAGAAGTCATCTTCTGGTATCCTGTACTGTTTGACTTATCCGTATTAGTATCGTTTATGCATGTGGTCTGGCTCTTAAGGTCCCATCACATCTCCTTTAATAAGCCAAATCCCCCTTGTCCATTAGGGCCACCTGGATTTCATATCCTCCTCGTTGCCACTTCCTCAGACAGACAGAATGAACTTTTCTTCTTTCCACTTATCCAATGTTAGACTTATCTATAAATATAAGTACACATGCAGACATACACAGAGATAGCCCTCTGTTCTGTAGTCACTTTTGATCAACCACAGGATGGAAATATTTGAGAAGAACTTGGATCTGTAGTGTACATGTGTGTATTTTCCCTTCTAAGTTTTTCAGAAAGTGATTAGTACAACAGAATTGTACATAATTTTAAGTGTTATGAATCATCCTAAGATGGTTTAAACTATACCAGAGTATATATGTAAACTATACAAGCATTACTCATTTGTGGAAGGTACCCTGTTCCTCATATTTGGGTACCCTCTGTGGGGACCAATATTGAGGGGAAAATGCATTCATCATGTATACTACTTTTTCTACAAAGTGGTTATGTGTTGCCTATAATTCTTTTTGCATATGCCCAGAGCCCAGCATTTTTGGATGCATAGCAGTTCTTCTATTCATATGCAGAGAACTAACCAGACTAGAATAGTAAAGTTCCTGATAATGCTCTCATTCACAACATTCTAAGAACGTTGGAAGATGGAATTTTATGTGTAACCCTAGAGGCACTAACTGAAATTACTAATGATTAATTAAAAATCTTCAAGACTAAAGACAATTTATTGTGAAATAACCCATCTTTTAAATCTCCTGGTAATTAGATTCTTGATATGGGGAAATGCAGATAGGGTTGAATTTACATTCTGACATAGGTTTTTTTTTTTTTTTGAACTTCCTGTTTAAAAATATGAGAATTTCAACCCTTAAAATACATTGAAATGTATGTGTCTTCTGTGCTATGGAATTTCTGGGACTATGTTTTTATGTAAATAGTTTTATACTTTGTCAAAATTAGAATCCACACTTTACCCTACAGGGTCTGTCTGAGTCTTCTCAAAGTTCTGTCAATCATTCACTTTCAGCTTAAGGGCTTGCTGGTTTATGGAGGCACATGATCCTTCTATTATCAAACTATACCTCTGAAACAGGAGTATAAAATTAGTGAATTAATATGACCACAAACATATACACAGATACACACATATGTATATCCAAGGTAGTAGTCAATAAATAACACTTTAATTATGTTTGAAAACTGCACCGCTGAGTAATCCAGTAGCAACATTAATTCTGGGACGTTAGCATATAGATGAAATTAATGTTTTTTATCCTAGGTATTACTTTTATAATGAAAGATTGTATGGGGATATATTAAATATAATAGCCATTGTTGATTTTTCTACTTAGTTTGGGATTGATTAAAATCTTTAGACATCAAATGTGTATCTAGAATTGCACAAAAGTAATTTTAAATTTTAAAAGAAATTCTAGGCTAAATATGTACAAACTGTTTTCTCTGGAAAAAAAAAGACATAGCTTCGCTCATTATCATTTTTCTGCAAGGATAATTTTAGAAATGATTTTAAATGACTTAAATTTTATTTGTGTGTGTGTGTGTGTGTGTGTGTGTGTGTGTGTGTGTGTGTGTGTGTTTCTGTGCAGGTAGATGTGTGGAGATCAGAAAACAACTTTTCAAAGTTTATTATCTTCTTTAACAGTGGGTAACAGGGATTGAACTCAAGTCCCCAGGCTTGTATGGAAAGCCAAATTTCACTGGCCCCAAAATTTTTTTGTGTGGGGAAATTATAGTGATACATTTCTTAAAATTGTACATATAGGAATGCTCTATATCAGTCCATTTAAAAATCATTTATGATCTGATATGGTAGACTATTCTGTAATGTTTTAGGAAAGTTACATTAAATAGAACATGGCTGCTAGTTCTGGGTGCTTCATAGTGACAAAAGAAAAAAATGTGACATCAAGGTTCATTGTGAGTGAACTGCTACATTATGTAGTAGAACAGAAATTTCACACAAAGTGATCTGATAGCTTTCAAGTTAACCTTGTGTATAGCTCTATTAATGTTTCATTTCAGGGATGTTTCTTAAACTTCAGAACCCTGGTATGTTCATGTGGAAAGTAAGTTGCTTTGAGAAGTAAGCACTACCTAATTGTTATGTTTTCCAAATAGTGTGTTTTCTAAGACAAGTCAAAGGTCTCAGATCATAATGTCACAAAGTAACTTTGGCCTCTGTGGCAGTGGGTGCACTCTCTGCTGCGCATCTGTGCCATCATCAGCGTCATCTCAGTGTGCATGAACACACCTATGACCTTTGAGCACTATCCTCCTCTTCAGTATGTGACCTTCACCTTGGACACTTTATTGATGTTCCTCTACACTGCAGAAATGATAGCAAAGATGCACATACGGGGAATTGTCAAGGTGAGTGTCTTCTTGTCATTTAAGTACATCAAATATTTTAATCAACTCAGTAATATATTTCTATGAATGTCCAAATACACTGTATTTTTTACTTTATTGAGGTTGAAAATTTTAAAGAGCATAACTCCAAAATTTGGTAGAGATTTGTCACATGAGAATATTTTTAAAGTTAGTTACATTTTATACTGTACACAGCCTTATATCCCTTGATGCCTGTAAAGGAGCTAGTTGCTCTAAGTAGCATGAGTCTAGGGTTGAGTGCATTGTGCCACCTACAGAACTAAAGCCACAGATTACCATTGTTATGGAGAAGGTACTTCTACTTTTATTATTTCTTTTACTTTTTTTGAGAATATACTATAATTACACCATTTTCCCTTCCCATTCATCCCTCCAAATTATCCCATATAGCCCTCCTTGCTCTTTTTTAAATGGTCATCCCTGAAAAGATATACATACATGTAACATTATATAGATTGAGTGATTGAGTATGATCTATTTATGTGTTTACAAACACACACACACACACACACACACACACACACACACACAGAGCAGGTGGTACTTTGGAGAGGCCTGAGGAGTAGGAAGTGGCAGATAGGTTGTGCTCAGGCAGCAGCTGGCAAGAATTTGTGAAGAATCAGGTGGTCTATTTTAGGGCCTTGTATGTGCTGAGAGTTCCTATTATGTTCTTTGGTCAGAAAAGAGCGAGGTAATTTCATCCATGAACAATAGTATCTAATTTGTGCCTGAGAAGTTCTTTAGCTGCCTCCCTCAATCTCTCCCCTAAGAAGTATTCTTACTGACCAGATCCCTAAAAGAAAGGTCAACCAATCAAATAACGTATTTGATGTGCTGAAGGTCATCACAAGTACTGCAGTCTGAATTCTTCAAATGAGTCCCAGGGCTGTCTTATCTGGCAGTAGATCTAGATAAAAGTAGCATTCATCTACTAAACACTGTCAGAGTAATAAATAATAATGCTAAGACATCCCAACAGATGGGCTCTGGGAAGATAAGGCAATAAATCACACGCTCATGAAGCTAGCAGTGCATATCATTCATGACTGCAAAATATATCCCTCCACCTCTCCTTGTTAAATATTTGCAAGGCACTTTCAGAGAGTTTCTTACACTGGATAATCGATCTGCAGCCTTCAACTGTTTACCTTTACACAAACTGACAGACAAGTATTGAATAACTCATCTCTTCCCTCACTAGCATGACAATTTCTGCCCAGAGCCCAAGTCCTCTCTGCCCTCAATTTTTATTGACACTTTGTTATTCCAGAGGGAAATTCTCTTTTCAAATATCATTTTATTGAAATGTACATCCTAACCTTAGGATACAGGCCCTATTAATAATAAGAGCAGTAAGTCTTCATTTTCTTTGACAGTATCTGCACAATTAAGGTCAACATATCTTTTCCTTGCAAATTAAGGAAATTTCCTCCTTCACAGTTACTGCCTGGTAACTTTTACCAGTTATTTTCCGTGCTAGCAGTGATTGGTAAAGCAGTTTTAAAGGCTTTCTGTTGCTATAGTGTGCTCTGAGGCTTAGGAGTCAGACACTGTCTTGGGACCCAAAGCGCTCATTAGCCTCTGTTACTACTTTTTGGGTTTATGAAGATAAAAGAATAGATGCTTTCCTTTTAACATCCTGAACTCAAAGTTTTTCAAGTTCTCATGATTCATCAACAATTTGCCTAAAAATATAACATTTTAAAATTCTAAAAATACCCTTTTAAAAGTTTGTTCCATTGTGATATAAAAAAAAAAACTGTTGATGGCTTTGACTATTTCCATCATATATACACATATACATACATAAATATATATGTATATAATATGTTATACATTAATAAATTTTGCCTGACAATCCATATGGAATTTATTTCCAGGGTGATAGCTCCTATGTGAAGGATCGCTGGTGTGTTTTTGATGGATTCATGGTCTTTTGCCTTTGGGTATCTCTTGTGTTACAGGTAATTAAATGTGTTCAAATAACAGAGAGTTGGGTTTTTTTTTTTAAGTTAGCATTATCTTGCATTCAAAGTTTAAGTAAAACATTAAGGAATGCATTTCAAATGTGGCTGTATAATTTCTTACATTGTTTAGTTTACATGTCCATGGATAGAAAACTCTAATTGCAATATTTAAATTCTCAGATTTTAATGTTGATTACACTTTTGAGTTCGCAGAAATTAATATCAGTATTAAAGGTAATTCTTTTAAAAAAAACTATAAGCATGCTGTCACTGAAATAAAATAAAAGATTTGGAGTGAGATATCTAACTTTTAAGTCAAAAATTGAATTTAAAAATTGTAAGTTCAGGTTACTATATGATTATATACTCATTAAAACAGATTAAGCTATTAATATTTATAAAGATACTAGTCAATACCAAATACATTACAATAAAAAGTGCCTTATGATAGTAAACAGAAAGCATGTATGAAAAAAGCTGTAACAGAGGATTTAATGGACAATACTCTAATTCAGTCTCCTATATCTTTGCAGTCACAATTTTATACTTAAGACAAGTCATTATGCTACTAGCTGATTTTATTTATTTATTAGTTTGATTCTACTAAGAAATCATGTGATTTATGTTTCTAACAAAAAATAAATGATCGATGCATTATTGTTAAACTTTGATATAAGTCACATCCCCGTTCTTCTATTCTTTGTTTAAAAAATTCAAAATACAGATTGTCCGTGAGATTGCTCATCACCTAAAGGCACTTGCCACTCAGCCTGACATCCTGAGTTAGATTCCTGTGATTTCCATAGTGGGAGGTAAAACCTGACTTAGGGTATCTGTCTCTGACCACTTATTTGTGCAATATTCCACATGTGCACACACATACACACAATTAATTAATAATGAAAATTCAGAATAAAAGATATGCATTACATCTTTCCAACTGTTCCTAGTGGGTGTTGATTAGCTGTCATTCCTCATTCTTATGAAGTGCACATCTCTGTGGCCTGATTTCACCTCGTGTGCTTATACACTGTTTCTGTATAATAAACTACTGTATGTAGGTGAGCAGATTTTTGTTATTAGTTTGCTTCTGCTAGGAAGTGGTCATTTTCCATATTTCAATAATATTTTACAACATTTCCTATTTTTCTAGATATTCAAAGACACTACTAGTGAGAAACAACTCAAAAGTCGGCACTTTATTTCATGATAAAACTATGACTTGAAGAATTAGAAAATGGAGATTAAGGGCGTTTCATTAGTTTATATATTTGTTTCTCTTAAAGTAGTTATAATGTAGAGATTTATTTGTTGATGGAATACAATGTAAGGCTAAATTCAACAGGGCACACATTTTTGTGTTGCCTATACATTCCCTGCAGTAAGTAGTGCTAAGGGGAAATCTAAGCTTGTACATCTCTTCTCATGTAGGTGTTTGAAATAGCTGACATAGTTGATCAGATGTCACCTTGGGGCATGCTGCGGATCCCACGGCCACTCATTATGATCCGGGCTTTCAGGATTTATTTCCGATTCGAACTGCCAAGGACAAGAATTACAAACATTTTAAAGTAAGCACAGCTTGGTGCATACATTAAGGGAGAGTGTTTATGAAAGCTGGGGGCTAGGGGGGGATTTAATTTATTTTATATAACTTTTCTCTTTCCCTTAGGCGGTCAGGAGAACAAATATGGAGTGTTTCCATTTTCCTCCTTTTCTTCCTTCTTCTGTATGGGATTTTAGGAGTTCAAATGTTTGGAACATTTACCTACCACTGTGTAGTCAATGACACAAAGCCAGGGTAAGTTTTGTTTTTTGTTTCTTAGCTACACTTTAAGTCTAGGTGATTAACAAGGACATGCCTGCGTGCACATGCGTGTGTGTGTGTGTGTGTGTGTGTGTGTGTGTGTGTGTGTGTGTGTGTGAAATTGTTACATGCTTTAAAAATAAGTTTTGGGTATTTTGTGTTCTTTATTCTTTGCCAGTTTAGTGTTATTTTGTCCAACTTTGAGACAAATGTTCATAGCAAGCCATATCAAAATATATAACCTGGTTGTAATGAATATTAAACAAAGACAAACCTTTCAGAGTATGGCCAAATGGGGACTGTGGCCCACTTCAAAAGCTAACAAAACTTTGGAAGATATCCATGGTATTAGTTTGTTAAAGAAAATAAAACTCTCGTTCTTATAGTAATACCACTGGTCATCCTTTCCTAAAAGTCCTGGCTGATGTCAGTAACATTTCCAGGTGTATCTCAAGGCTGGAGATTAACATATAGCACGTGAGAGGGACATATAGCTGGTGCATGGTACATCACCATGTAGAGTTTGCTTTCCTGCAGAACACCTATCATGAAGACCAGCACCAATACAGAGTGATAGGAGGAAAGAGCAGAGCTGATGGCTAGCCCCTAGGCACATGTTACAAGTGGTATACACTAGGTGTTGACTGGTTATCTGAGCTTGGGATTCTACATTCAGCCCACAGATGTTCAATAGTCCCAACTACAAGATATAAAGAACACTGAGCTAGCTGCCTTTTACTGTTTCTATTCATGTCTTTGAGGAGGGATGGACCTGTTTACAAACAAAAGACTCACAAATTACATTAAACAAAAGTCTCCATTGGGATCATAGAATATAAACTGATACTGCCTTGTTGAATTGTAAAAGAGTCTCAGTTATGTTTGTGTTAAAAGCCATCAGCAAACAGTTAGACTTTTAAAAAACCTTGAAGCTTTTATAACTCCTGGTTTGTTTGTTTGTTTGTTTGTTTTTGTATTTGGAGGTTATTTTTTCCTTAAACCACAGCTAAGTGAATACATGAGAATATTTACACACACACACACACACACACACACACAGAGGATTACATTATATAAATAATAATAAAATTGGTTCAAACTCAATACTTTTAGCTTATGTAAATGTCTCAGGTTATTCCTCTATGACTTGTATATAGATTGTTTTCTGCAAGTATACATAAGACTTTCAAAAATTAAAATGACAGAATAATTCGCCAAAAATTTCAGTGTATTTTTACTGGTTATATATGAAACATCAGAAACCTCTTTGCAAATATGCTTGTTTTTACCTTTATTATTCTTTATTTATCTGTGTGGTTGGGTGGGGCATACATGTGCCACAACATGCCCATGGATGTTAGAGGACAGCCTGGAGAATCAGTTCTAGTCAGATCTCTCCTTCCATCATGTGGGTTCAAGGGATGGGAGTCAGGTGGGTTTACTCTCTGAGCCACTTGGCTGGCCCATTTTACCCTTATTTAGTAATTATATACAGTCATATCACATTTACATTCAAGTATGTCTTGGGTTTAAAGGAGTGTGTGTGCTCTTTGATTATGAACAGTGACAAAAGGAGTTAGTTTTTACCACTTAATGGAACTTCATAAGAATTTCACACCAGTTTAGTTGTTTCTTGTTGACGCAGGATATAATGACGTTGTCTTAGTTAGGATTTTACTGCTGTGAACAGACACCATGACCAAGGCAAATCTTATAAAAAATAAAATTTAATTGGGGCTGGCTTACAGGTTCAAAGGTTCAGTCCATTATCATCAAGGTGGGAGCATGGCAGCATCCAGGCAGGCATGGCGCAGGCAGAGCTGAGAGTTCTACATCTTTATCCAAAGGCTGCTAGTGGAAGACTGACTTCAAGGTAACTACGGTGAGGATCTTAAGCCCACACCCACAGTGACACACCTACTCCAACTAGGTCATACCTATTCCAACAAGTCCACACCTCCAAATGATGCCACTGCCTGGTCCAAGAATATACAAACCATCACAGACATGCGTATACATAAGAGCCATAAATAGACACAAAGGGCAACTTTTATAATTAAAATTTAGTTTTCTGAATATATTATTTTCTTTAATATCACAATTCTATTCCTCTTTTGTTTAATCACATATTGAGGTTTTGTTGACATATAAAAGCTTATATGTAATATATATATACATACGTATATATAGGGATATATACATGTATATACTATATATAGTATATGTACTATATGTAATATATAATATACATGAAATTTATTATTACATTTTTGTTCATGAGAAATATTATTAGTCCAGAAAAATTATCTTCAAATATAAATGAGAAATATTTCTTCCTACTTTACTTTTAAAATACTTTTTGTAGTTTTGAAATTTTCTATTATCATTATTATTTTATTTATTTGCAATCCAACCATTCTCTACCTCCTGGTTTCCCTCCCATAGTTCCTCATCCCATTCCTCCTCCCCCTGTCTCCGAGTATGCTCCCCTACCCCCAGGTCTCTCCACTTCCTGGGGCCTTAAGTCTCTCAAGGATTTTAGGTGCATCTTCTCCCACTGAGGCCAGACCAGGCAGTCCTCTGCTATACATGTGTCAGTGGCCTCCCACCAGCTAGTGTATGCTGCCTGCTTGGTGGCTCAGTCTCTGGGAGCTCCCAGGGGTCTTCTGGGTTAATTGAAACTGCTGGTCTTCCTATGGGGTCACTCTCCTCCTCAGCTTCAAGCCTTTTCCCTGTTCAAACACAGGGGTCCCCAGCTTCAGTCCAATTGTTGGGTATAAGTATCTGTGTCTGTCTCAGTCAGCTGCTTGTTGGGCCTCTCAGAGGACAGCCAAGCTAGGCTCCTGACTGTAAGCACACTATAGCATCAGTGATAGGGTCAGGCCTTGATGTCCCCCTAATTGGGCTGGTCACTGGACCGCCTTTCCCTCAGTCTCTTCCCCATTTCTGTCCCTACAGTTCTAGACAGGAACAATTCTGGGTCAGAGTTTTTAACTGTGGCTTATTAACCCAGTCCCTCCACTTGAGGCCCTGTCTATCTATTGGAGGTGGACTCTAAGAGATCCCTCTCCCCACTGTTGGGCATATTATCTAAGGTCACTCCCAGAGTCCTGAGAATCTCTTATCTCCCTGGTCTCTGGTGGGGGTCTCCCACCCCTCACCTTCTGATGCTACATATTTCCATTCATTCTTCTGGCCCTCTGGGCTTTTCTCCTGTCCCCTTTCCCCCATACCTGATCCTATGGTTTTTATGGGAAAATTTATATACATTTACCAGGACTCTCACCCTCCAGCTGCCCTTCTAAACCCAACACACTCCCAGATTCCCACTCTCTATTCATTTATAACCCACAGAGTTAGACTAGTGTGTCCCAAGACGAATGTGAGATTGATAGACTCCTTGCTTTCATCTTTTTTTAAATCCATGAATGAAACTCTCCAAGGCTGCTTTGGTTTGTTGTGGTAGTATTGGAAGGGGTGAGGAGATTTTTACATTATTAATGAAATAGAATTAGCACTTTAATATTTAATCTTTTTCTGTAAGGTGTGCCAAATTTTGTTTTCAACAGAACCTACTTATTTTTTAACTTGTCAACACTGGCCTAATGTTTATAAAATATTTTCTGGTTATCCTTCAAATAGTTGTTGGATCTGTTGGAATCAGCCATGTTTCAATCCTGATCTTAGTGGTTTATATTTTTATTTCCTTTTAAGCTCCACTTGGAACGTTTATGTATCTTTTCTTGCACACACACAGAAGAGCTATGTGTCTGTTTTAATGCTCTCTGCAGTTTCCTTGCTTTCCTAATCCAGTCCTTCTCTTATCCTTGCTTTTTCTTGTTTTCTAGACTTCTCTTCATCTTGTTTCTTCAGATGAATCATGTCACTGTCTTTAATAATTTCTCCTTTTAAATGCAAGGTCCTGAAGATAGACATTTCCTTCTAAGTACCCATACTAAGTAAATCTTCAAATTTTGATGTTTTGTATTTAATTATTATTTAATCCAATTTTTTTTCTTTTTACTTGTGCCATCTTTCTTGACCTGCAGGTTATGTAGAAGTGTGTTGGGGGGTGGGGGAGGGATTATGAGAGAAATTTTAAATACTTTTATGTTGCTATGTAATTTTTTCAATTATGATTAAATAATAATCCTTGCAATGATCATTTTGGGGGGTGGCATATGGTCTAGAAACAGTAGCCATTGCATGAAAATCACAAAGTTCTCAATTTTTGCTTTTTTTGGTGACATTTACCTGCTCATTCTATAATTACAAAATAGAATCACTGCATTTTCTCAACATGACAGAAAATTCCTTCTTCTCTTTGAGTTCCATCAGGGTTTTTTTTTTTTTTTTTTTACCATTTCTGCAGTTTAGGAGTCTAATTAAGCAAATGAGCACAAGAGGTCCTGTCTTTCTGATGAGCTAACCTTTCTATAGTTACACATGTCTAATGCTTCTGCGTTAGATTTGGTGAAGTCAGGATACATAGTGAACGACCTTCATGATAACAATTAGATTTTGAACTCTAAAATAATCCATTTTTATTTAGCCAGGTTTTCTCTTATTAACAGTTGATGTGTTCCTGAAGCTGTTTAAAACTAGATGTGCTTTGTTTGGTTCCTAGACTTGCAATAAAAGGAAGTAAATATCAATCCCACCAGCCACTATTACGAGTCATTAACTGTAAGGACACATTGGTAAAAAGGATCTAAGTTCATGGAGAGGAATTAAGAGGGAACCTGGTAACAAGTGAGTCTGTCACAGTTGACCAGATACCCTAATCAGCAGCTTGAATTCCATTGTTACAAACTTTGTAATGTCTGTGTCTATGTATATATGTACACACACGCACACTTATATGAGAAAACAACCAGTAGATATGAAATGTATTTATACACCTTATATTTGTCCAACTGGGACACTGTTACTAGGACAGAAACTGGTAAAACTACTTTTGATAACAGCTTGACAGGTTTTCTTTTAGAAAGACTGAGCTTGGTGCCACCTTTTCATATGCAAATTTTCAGTCTGCAGGTGGATTTTTTCCTATGGTCTACATTGTGTTCAGTGGATCCATTGACTAATAATGGATCCATTTCCTAACAATGAACTTCCAGGAACAGTGTGGCTTTGCACATGAGGTTATTTCTAACTCATAGTCTTTCAGACTGAGAGCTCTGGCTTCTTTATCATGTGGGTCTAGAAGCCCAGCTGCATTCATGTCTCCATGTTGCCAGCCACTGTCCTGATATTCCTTCTATTCCTTCTACATGTGTGTTTTGCCATTTGGAAATGATTTTTTTTTTTGCATATTGTTACTTGCAGTTTTTTTTTCAAACAGGAGCTTTTAATTTATTTCTGAATAATGCATCAGAGAGTATCAAATTTTTAATTTTTGCTGGCTTACTATTCATTATTTTACTAACAAAGATTACAGTATTTAGATATTTATTTATTATTCTTTAAAGGTTTCATTCATGCATATAATATGATTTAGTCATTTTCATCCATTATTATTCTTTTGCATAAAGCTTTTTTCCAACAGTTAGTTATTTGAGGGGATGGAGTTGACTTCAGTGTAGAACATCTTTCCAGTAGCACCCAGGAGTCCCTTCTCCCCACCTCCTTCTTCCCCTCCTCCTTTCCCTTCTCTTCTTCTCCCTACTGTTTCTTTCTCCTCTTCCTCTTCTTCCTCCTCATCCTCCTCCACCTCCTCTTCCTCTTCCTACTGTTCCTCCTCTTTCTCTTCCTTCCCCCTTCCTTTTCATTATCACTTTTTCCACAAGTTGGTCTTTCTCTTTTTCTTCTTCTTTCTTGTCTTATTTTCTCATTATTTTGCAAGATCCATAAGGCCACATATAATAAAGGTTTAAGGAATTAATTTTATAGTATAGTCATCTCCTTATCCCTAATACAGGGCTTATAGCACAGAATTAATACTTATTAACCATTTATATAAGGTATGATTGATAGAATATTTTACTTGGACAGATAATAAAATAATCCCAAATTGACAGGAAAGAGAAAATAAACAAAATAAGTCACTATGTAAGGCAGAGGAAATGGTTACAAGTAGAAAATATGTGTTCAAAGAAGAGAAAAGCAGTGTGTTATTCAACATGAGGGGCAGGAAAATTGAAGAAAGTCAGAAATAGAAGAGTTAGCAAGAAAAATCTGTAGTTTGCTTTTTTTTTCCCCAAGAGTATGGAGACTGTTGGGTATATCTAGATTGTTCTATAGGTGGATAAGAAAAATAACCAAAAATATTGTTTGAGGGAGAGATAATAGTTACAGAAGTAAGGGACAGGGAAAGTGGTTGCATAAGAACTTTCACACATGGGGATGGATTCAGGTTGAGCAATGTTTTATAAATTATTTCTCTTACTTTTGGGAATATCCTATAATTACTTTACTTAACCCTCATTTCCCCCTCTGAACCCTCTCAAGTACCCCTCCTGGCTTTCTTCAAACAATGACCCATTTGCATTGTTTGTTTTATATGCATACATGTACATACAAATATATTCATAAATGCATAAAATGAGTCCTGTGTGACTGTTGTGAATTAAGTAATCTTCTAGAACATAAAACGGTAATAAAAGTATACACAGATGAGCTTGAATAGTATTTAAGCTTGTGTATGAATTTCTGTAGCAAACGAGAAGCAACAACATGAATGTCTTCTAAACTCAAGCCCTTAAGACAGTTCATTCAGTCTCCATGGCCATCTCCATGTTATACCTATTGCTGAGAACTCATTGTCACTAAGTGTGTACTGAAAGACCTCCTGAAATGCAAACACCAACCCCATTTCACCCTATTATTCTAAAGTCAGAGGTCATCATAGGGAACTTTATAAAGTCTGGCAGATTTGCTGGAAAATTACCTTCCGTTGGCAGTGATAGGAATGAACATGCAGGGCATGGTGTTAACTGAAATAAGCTATACACATACATATAGTGCCCATGGTATCATTCATGTATGGAATCTAGAAAGTTATGAAAGTAGTAAGGATTATAGTGTTTACCAGAGGCTGGGGACTGATGAGAGAAGGAGCTGATGATAAAGGATTCAAAATTCTGGGTAGATGTGAATGATAAACTTTGAGAACTCATCTTCAGCAACAGGAGCAGAGTCAGTTATAATGTGTTGTATAATTCAAAATAACTGGAAAGCAGACTTCAAATATGTATTGAAAGACCCACAACGTGAGGACTCCCCCACGTTCTGACTCAGGAGAGGTGACACCCCAAAATCACCAACGAGAAACGGTCTTGCTGCAAATTGCAAGAGGATTTTTATTCAAGAGCGCTCTCGGGCCCATGGTCATACACCACGCATGGGTAGAGGACTGTGGCGCCCCGAGTAGCTGGATAAGGGGGTATTTAAAGGAAGGAACCACAACTCAAGGAGGTGGGAAGGGCGTTGTTGGAAAATACCAAAAATACCAGTTAAGAGTCACAAGGAAGTACAAAGTCACAGGTGTCACAAGGAATACCTGGTAATTGTTAACTCTCAAGACAGTTTCTAAGAGCCCCTAACGATAGCACATTTGCATTGCAGGTTCCAGCAATGGTCAGGGTGGGTCAGGGTGACTTTCTTTGAATGAACACTCCTTGAACCCAGGAAGCGGGTGGGTGGAGGAATGTCACTATCTGTTTTATGACTAGCATATCTTGGAGCACTGAGTTTACTACTCTTTTAGTATCACTGCAAAAACATTAATGGCCACCATGGTTAATTAGTTTGATTTATTTATTCATTCTATATACTTATGTATGTGTGTGTTGTAATATTATGCTTAAAGATAAAGCACAGCTATGATTTGTCATTTAAAAGTAGCATTAATTCCAAGCTGGGAGGTAGCTCAGTAGGTAAAGCTCTTACTATAGAAACCTGAAGACTAGGGTTTTGATCTCCAGAACTCACAAGCATGTCAGACAGGTACGGTGGTATATTTTTAATCCTAGTATACCAAAGACACAGACAGGGGATTCCCAGAACAAACTGACTAACTGTACTCAAAAACTCCTAGTTCAAGATAGAAACCCTGTCCAATGAACAATCAAGGAAGAGTCCCAGTGTTAACCTATACACATTCACACACCACCTCCAACACACACACACACACACACACACACACACACAGAGAGAGAGAGAGAGAGAGAGAGAGAGAGAGAGAGAGAGAGAAACAGATAGACAGACACACAGAGACAGACAGACAGACAGAGACAGACAGACAGACAGACAGACAGACAGACATAGAAAAACAGACAAACACAGAAGAGAGAGAGAGAGAGAGAGGAGAGATACACACAGACACATATTCCCCCCCACACACACAGGCAAACATACAAACATACATACACAGAGATATACACACATATGCAAACATACAGACATACACACACACATGCACATGTACATGCACATAGACACACACAGGCACACACATAGACACACATATGCACACAAATACACAGACACACATAGACACGAACATATATACACATGCACACACACACACATGCACACACACACACACTCACACACAGAGACATACACATGCACACATGCTCACACAGACATACACACACAACACACTCATGTGTGCCCCACACATGTAGATAAACATATACACATGTACCCACATGTACACATATAAAACAATATTAATTCATTTTATCTAATAAATATGTCTGAGTCAAATAGTAAGCTATGGTTATGCTTAAGGAAGCAATGTTGCTAAGTGCTGTGAGGACTTCTAGCTTTAGACTAATTAACTTGCATGCACTATCTTCTTAATAATAGAAAATCTTTCAAACAAAAAAGATCTCACCACTGAACTCTGGGATGGATCTTGTTTAATCTGTGAGTCAAAGAGGATAAAGAGTGAGGTAATTAGTCATTCACACTTTTACTTTTAAGCAACATGCATTTCTTAAAGCATATAAAAAAACACCTTAGCCACATCTTCAGCAGCATTACCAGTCAAGGCTGAGATTCCTCTCTGATAATGAACTTCAATCTAAGGCAATTATGGAAAGAGTAATGAGATTTGACTAAGCAAAACAGCTCATTTCCTAAAGAAAGTTGAGAAGGGCAATGGCCTATGGCAGAAACAGGTGCTGCAAAATGCCAAATGTGATGTCAGATATCTGCTGTGAGCTGAAAGAGGAACCTGCAAAGATGAAGCAGCAGGTGAAATAGCAAAGATGAACACTCACCTGACAGCTTATTATCACAACTGAGAGAGGAAGGAAATGTATTCATGGCTTCATATAAAATAAGAAAATCTTATTCCCAGGAGTGAGACAATTAGAATAGCTTCAGGGCAAGTAAAGGTAAATGTTAAAAATATAAAAATTTTCTTAGAGAGGGCAGAATTCAACCAAGAGCTGAGGTGGTTATTTGTGCTGGCTGGACCATTTACTGTATGTAAAAAGTGCTGTGCACTATGAATACCCAGAGCCATTTCCTTTATTTCTAGTGTTCCTGGGTAATTACTGATATTATCATATTTTATCCTAAATGCTTATGTCCTTCAATGGGGCAGCTTATAGAACCTGATAGTTTTTTGTTTCATTTTGTTTTTTTATGAATTATCATTAAAGAGTTTTACTAGAAAAAAATGTGAAGCTGGATTTGGGGAAATTTGATATTCCTGATCCAAAAAGAAATACATCAAGTACACTAAAGAACAAAATGAAATTGGTCTTATAAATTCCATTTATTAAAGATGTCTTTTTTTAAAACACATGGAACACTTTGTAAACTCACGTGTCATCTTCTAGTTCTTGAAGCAGAAGAGCTGCTGCTTGACCAGGTCTCACTCAACCCAGACTCAATGTCAAGAAGGGTAGGCTGTCTTGTAACCAACCTCCAAGCAGGTGCACAGGGACACCAGGTCTCACTCAACCCAGACTCAATGTCAAGAAGGGTAGGCTGCTTTGTTTCCTCAAAGCAGGTGCACATGACCATCTTGAAGTTGGTCTGCCCAGGGGCTGTTTCCTTATGCCTTACATCTCTGACTCTACTGTGCTTTGTTCATGGGCTGCTTTCTACATAATTATGACTCAGCCTCAGCCTCCTGGCTCCTGTCATGCATGATGTCTTTTCTAAATCAGCAAAATATCCGGCAACGTAGTAAGAGGAGAAAAACATGGGTGATGGCAGAAATGCTTAAAATCCCTCATATTTAAGAAGGTAATAAGATGACTAATATATATCTTTAAAATAATGTATTGTACTGTCATTTATATTTTACCATAGCTTTACTTAGTAGGCTATTTAGGAATGAACAAACAAAATGAAAAATTCATACTAAAACAGTGAGTTCAACAGAAAAGAACGGTTTCCTACAGAATGTGCCAAATCTGCTTGTTTATTAAGAAGTGATGTCACTGTTATTTTCTTCTCATATGACTTATCTTGTTTTGCAGTCTTACTAAGTCTAGAAAGGACCATTAAAACATTTCCAAAAATCAAAATCAATAAATAATTTCTCTCTCTCCAAATACGTGCCTTGCTTTCTAGGGTGGGATTGGCTTTCCAAAGCTACCAGCATGAACAAGCCAGTTCAGGGAGGGCTTTTAGATTAATTCTGAAAAGGGAAGATGAGGTAAAGATGAAAAGGAAGCCAGATGATTCTCTGAAATGAACTGGAAAATAAAGTGAGACATGAATACCCTTTCCTTTCTGCCACAGACCACCCCAGTCAGGTATGGGGTCCCTGGGATGAGGGTCCTCGAAGGCTAGGTGGGTTTGTATGTCACCTTTCTACTACTAAGAATATGAAAAATATGACATGATATATCAGAGTCCATCTTCACAATTGTTGTGGATACAAAAGTGTTTGTATATGTGTGTATGTATTCATGTGTGGACATGGACATACACACATGTATAGTTCTTTCATATGGATTTACTATAATTATGTTCTATATTTTTCTTCTTAGAACCCACAAGGTGAGTATAAAAGAAACCTCACTGATACAGTAAATAACAACACATACTTTAGTTACATAGTATTCTTTTTTTTTTTTTTTTGATTGTGAATTCATTGTATCAGATATTTCCTTTGTATCTGTAACAACTTCTCAGGAATTTTCATGAAATTTGATTTGGCCTCTGTGGGTAACTTAAAAAACAAATCAAATTTGAGCAACTAAGAAGTCAACATCAGGACTGAGAGATGGCTCAGATGTCAAGCGCTCTGGCTGCTCTTCCAGAGGAACCAAGTTCAATTCCTAGCACCCATGTGGCAGCTTACAACCATCTGCAACACCAGCTACAGGAAATCTGATACCATCTTCTGGGCTTGAAAGGCACCAGACACACACTTAGTGCACACACATACACGCAGTCCAAACAACCATGCACATAAAATAATAAAACATAATCAAAGCCGTTAACATATCCTTTGTATCTTTGGTCTTAACTTAGCCAAAGTGTTGAAAATGCAAACAAAATTGTTGTCTATAAATGTGTATCATAGATGTATCCTTTCAAAACCTAGTAAGTAAACTTTGTGGCAGTCTCACATGTAAAACAGTGGGTTCTGACCTGGGACTTTTTTTTCACAAATTAGGAGAAGTTGCAATCAGTTATCAGTGCGCCAGTCACACTGTACCACTTTGAAGAAAGTATGTTCCTTTCTCTCTCACCATACATCTCCGAGTATGATGTTGGACAATGGTTTGGAATGAAAGCAGTTTCTATATTTAAACAATTTCAAGAAACCACTACAGCTGAGTTGAGAAAGAACTACAGCTGTCAGTGAATGGATGATAAATTTCTCCTTCTTTACTTCCCCTCAGCCTAATTCCTGTCTTTTTCTCTTTTATGTACATAGTGGCTTTCTAGCCCCACATCTTAGAATATACATCTACTGCCAGGATTGTTGCTTATTGATATATTCATGGAACTCACATCCAGGTTTTCCTATTACCTACCTACCATCCCCTACGTCATTCTCATATGTGGTGTTTCTAACCTGTGCTTCAGCACCTCCTTGAAACCACCAAGGCTATGAAAACAGATGCATGCAGTCCAGTAGCCCCTCTTTTTATGTCCTATAACTCACATTTAGCAGAAAAGTTCTTAAATGAAGAATAGCTTCCCAGATACCTAATCCCTCACAATCTTTGTGGTACAGGAGTAGACCATCAATAAATGATCATTATTGAAATAGAAATAACTGAACTGAAATAGAGTGGTCCCACTAAGAATCAAAAATGAACACTTTCTGAAAAGGGCTGAATAAGGCAAAGCACATATGTTCACAGGTGGCAGTGATAGTAGAAGGCCAATACAAAGCATTTTTTAATAAGGAATGATGGTAGTTTGACATCGTGGAGAAAGATAACATTGAAAGTCAAAAAGAGAAAAGTTTGAACAGATTGCTAAGTGGGTAATTAATGGCACTTGCCTGCTTGACACCAAGCTTGATGTATGAATTCCAGCTATAGGCTCCACATGGTGACAGGAGTGAATGGCCTACTTTTCACTTTCTTATGCACACTGTGAGAAGTACATATTCCTCCCATCAAAGTTCATAAATCAGTAAATAATGTAAAAATGTAAAACCTTCAAATCTGTGCTTGGTGTTGGGGAATCTTGCATATTTGAGGTTAAGTCACACTTGTGACACCTGTAGAGGTTAATTTTTATAGTTGAATCTATGCAACCTATGATCATCTCAGAAGAGAGAACTTCAATAAGGAATTATCTAAATGAGGTTGGCCTGTTGGCATGTCAATGGAGGATTATCTCGACCTACTGGGCATCATTCCCTAGGCAGGGCCCTCTGGACTACAAAAGAATGAAAGTAGCTGTGCAAGCAGGCATCAAGGTTGCATTTATTCTCTCTTTGCTCCTTACTGCAATATGATAAGCTGAGCTATTTTGAGTTCTTGCATGAAGTCCCCTTCAAGGATAGAGTGTAAATTAGAGTTTTAATCCAAACAAACTTCTCCAAGTTGCTTTTTGTCAGGGTGTTTTATCAGCAACAGAAATGAAATGACAGCAAGGTACCTGTTTCACTCTGCCTCTGCATAGACTGCTCTTCTTTTATGTGGAAATGGAATAAAGTCATCCCAATTTTTAAATAACTAGAAATCTTCGATCTGACAGATGAGGAAACATAGGCTTAAAGGCTTAGTGTCATTGCTCAAAGTAGTTAAGTCAGCTAGTCACTAAAGTAAAATGCTAATACTTAGTTTCTAACATACAGCTTAATGTTCTGTGACACTAAGATTAATGCTTAAGTAAGAGCGTAGACATAAAGCATAATCATAACATAATGCCCTTCGAAGTTAAAGGCACTTTTAAGAAAGTATAGGAGGGGTAGTTTATCCCAATCTGTAATACTTAGGGAGTAGCTTCACTGAAAAAAAGAACACTCACTATGGGGCCTGAAAGCTAAAGTGTGTTGCAGCACCACAGCTAAACCCCTGATCCATTAGTATAAATTAGGCATAAGGATGCTGTGAGTCTGGGAATTTTAGTGGTGATAAGAAAGAGACAGGGCTCTACACTGTCACCCTCAGTAACCTCAATAGTTCCTTTATCATCCTGGGACCTGGATCAGGCAAACCCAAGATTTGTATTTTGGATGAGAAAATAATTTTAGAACTAGCCAGGATAAAGCAGACTTAGAGATTTTCTTAAAATATACTCTAATATAGACTTTAAGTAGGAGAGTTAGGGGAAAGAGAAGTACCCAAGAAGAAGGATTTGCCCAAGTGGGGATCCTGGCTTTCCGAGGGACAATAGCAGAAATTAAGCCATCAGCTTGCACTGTGTGGGTATGAGCTTTTCAAGTGAGAGGCTCAGTTAATAATCTTTATATTTGCTACATATCGTTTTGGTTTCTCTCTAGTTACATTTTTAAAAGTAACTAAGAGCCGGGCAGTGGTGGCTCATGCCTTTAATCCCAGCACTTGGGAGGCAGAGGCAGGCGGATTTCTGAGTTTGAGGCCAGCCTAGTTTACTGAATGAATTCCAGGATAGCCAGGGCCACACAGAGAAACCCTGTCTCAAAAAAACAAAACAAAACAAAACAAGACAAAACAAAACAAAACAAAACAAAACAAAACAAAACAAAACGTAACTAAGAAATTCTCTCTATTTTGAAAGTGATAAAGTGATATCACAGGTTATCTGTGGAAATACTATGAATGGAATTGTAATTGATCTAATACAACTGGGGCTGCTGGGGCTAAACAGGGTGTTAGTACATGTTCTTTCCTTACAAATGGAATTTCTGGTGAGACTTCTAAAAAATTTCAGGATTATATTTGGGGAGGGAGAGGCTTTAAGCAGTTGTTAATTTTGTTGAAGTTCTTTTCTATTGGTGAGTGGTTTTAACCAGAGACCTGGTGAAAGGGTCCTCTCTGTTCTCATAACTTCATAAAGTCCTTGTCCTCTCTGTTGCCTCAGGAATCCCTAGATATTCTTGATCATGTTCAAGGTTTCAACTCTTAAAAGAGTTGTAATGATAACTGTCTCCTGTGCACCAAGGAAAAGGAAAAGGCTAAGAATAGGATGCAGGGTGGTCAGAGAGGATGCTAGGTACTGATGCCTATCTATGGAGAGATCAAAAGAACTGGCTCAGCCCCTAAGATATTTAGAATGTATTTTTGGAGTTCATAGTGATTAGTTACAGTCTTGAGGCAGAAGTAGTTTTCACGGCTGATTCCAGGTTCTCCAGCTTGTTCAATTGTTCTGACAATGCTTTCATTTGTTAGGAAAGAGGATTCTGGGCACGGAAGTAGAGTTCCCAGAGGAGCCTCTTAAGATTTTTGTGATGCAACTAAGTAGAGAGGCCTAATGTACAGATGGTCATGTAGTTCTGAGACTCTAAGAACATCAAAGATGGGAGAACAATGAAAGACTGACACTGAATTGGGAGAATCGCAAAGAAAGAAAGAAAGAAAGAAAGAAAGAAAGAAAGAAAGAAAGAAAGAAAGAAAGAAAGAAAGAAAGAAAGAAAGGAAGAGAGAGAAAGGAAGGAAAGCCACATAACAAACTCAAATAGTCCAATACTCAAGGCCAATTACAGAAAGATCAGCTAAGAAATTTGAACAAGGTTGCTACAGTCAACAAAGCTACAGTGACCTCTGGGACCTTCTTCCATAGTCACATCGCTTTCTGCCCACCTTTAAGGGCTGCGTTTAGAGCAGGCCACCCACATACTTCAGGATAATCAGCCAAGCTCAGGGTTTTATTTTAATCATATTTACAGCTTTAATTATCTCTAACTGTGCAACAAAATGAAGTCCTTACTTGATAGTTATGGTTTGGCTCCAGGTTGCCCTATAAATATCTAAATTCAATAATGCCAAGTCTTTCACATAAAATGACAGAGTGTATACATAGACTATTGTATCTACAAATTACTTACATGATTTAATGCAGCATTAAATGTACAAATAGCAATATGGCATAAAAAATGAAGTGATTCAAATATAGAACTAAAAATATCAGTAATTATCTGTGCTATGAGGGCTCTGCTTAAAATAGGAACTAATAAAATATGCAAGAAAATAAAACCATAAAGGAAAAACTATAATATTTGACCTAATCATAATAGCTAGCTCTTATTGAGTGATAAATTTGTTCCTATTGCTTTTCTGAAATGTATATTATCCAATGTAAACTCAATTGCCCTGTGAAGAAGGTGAATAGGACACCCATTCCTAAAATTAGGCAGTTGAAGTAAAATGCATAAGAGATACAATTATCATCTGGCATCTATAGATGTCAAATGGCTGAAAATGATAATTACTGACAACTAAACCAGTGCCTATTTTATATCCCGAATCAGATCATTGAACCCATATATTTTCACCCTTATTTTGTGAGTTAGGCATCCTAACACTCTCTTCCAGATGAAGAAAATGGAGGCACAGAGAAATTTTATACATGCCAGGTAGCTGATCCAGAGCACACATACAGACCTGCTCAAATCCAGTTTCTTTTGCAAATAGCTGAAAAGTGATGTTTACAGAAACTTTCTATACAGATAGAAAGCACTCTCTAATATCACTGTTAATTTTTAAATCTGAAATTAGAAAGGTTTTTTTGTAAGCTAGTCAATTTTTCTTTTCTTTTTGTATGTGAGTACACTGTTGCTATCTTCAGACACACCAGAAGAGGGCATCGGATCTCATTACAGATGGATGTGAGCCACCATGTGGTTGATGGGAATTAAACTCAGGACCTCTGGAAGAGCAGTCAGTGCTCTTAGCCACTGAGCCATCTCTCTGTAGACCAGCCCCAGTAGGCCTCCCTCAATCCGCAGAAGAAATCAGGGGGTTCCGGACAGGTGGACAGGGAGTTGGTGACGAAAAGGGGGTGACAAACAGACAGGAGCACAAGGGAGTGTGGTATCTGAATGTAATTTGTCTCAAAGTGAGCACCAGTCTTATAAGTGACTTTTACACCAAACAGAGGAATGCATACAAAAAAGCTAACAGGCACCAACTGGGACAAGACAAAAAAAAAAAAAAAAAAAAATCAATGTTAACAACTGGGATCAAAAGCAGGCCTACCTAAGGTCAGATTAATCTTAGAAGTCAGGGGCAAGGGCTTCATGCCCTTGCCATAGTTCCAATTCTAGTCTATTGTATTATCTACCTTCCCCCAGGCCATTGTAAATTCCTGTGTATGGGTGTAACTCAGCTATCTACAGTTCTAAGTATCTACTCTAGTTCCTCCCTAGACCACAACCATCCTTCTTTCTAGATAATTGTAAATTTGGGGGGCAGGGTATAGGGGAATTTTGGGATAGCATTGGAAATGTAAATGAAGAAAATACCTAATAAAATAATAATAATAATAAAAAATTCCTGTGTAGGACAGTGACTCAGTTATCCATGCCCAGGGTTGGCTCAAGGACTGCCTAGGACTGGTGAAGAATCTAACTTAGCTATATGTCAAAATCAATCCTTAGAGGCACTTATGATAAAGCAATATTGAGGGAAAGCACACAGACCTGTTTACTGACTAAAGCAAGGACAGATTTGGAGCATTCGTTATTACAGGATGCCATAATTCCAGGAGATTAAGTTTCCCTGAACTTTTTGCCTCGGGTCTGCGTCCAGGCTTTTGGCCTTGTCACGAGGGTCACTACTGGAGTGGATGAAGCACTAGTCCATTTTTCATCTTTGACATTCACCCTGACTTTTCTGAATGCCAACAATGACAAACTAGGTCATATGCACAGTGTCTTCCAACTGCTCAACTCTATAAACAAGATGTTTCCAATATCATGTAGACATTTTTTGTGACATTTAGGTCATATTTTACTGTAATTAATGTAATCATTTTAAAGACACAATTAAGTACCTATACTATGAACTGCTAGAACCCCTAGTTTACTCTACATACTTTTCACATATGCCTTTCCATCAGTACTGTTTTCCTGTCTCTCAGATGAGGAAACAGAGTTTAGAGATCCTTAGAACATTTTTGATCATATGACTGGCAAATGGAGAGCTTGGAAAAAGCCTTAAAACCTCACTCTGAAATCCTGAGGCCCATTCCCCAGTCTGCACTGATTTTGTAGGTGTCAAAACTAAAATAGCATCAGATTAGACTTAGAGAAGGATGAATCATTTGTCTACAAATGAGAATGTGATGTAAAAGAAATAAGCAGTGTGTCTGCCTAAAACTGTATTTTTCTGACTCAATCAAGTAGCAATTTTCACAGTTAGAGCCTTTCTTTTATTTTTTAAATGGGAACAAAGGATATTTTAAAATTGTGATGAGAGCCTGAGTGGTTGTTTAACCATTTACTCTCTGAGACGTATAGACAAAAATAGCAGGTTTGCAGGTAAGAGCAAAGCCTACACAGATAAACATGTGGTATCTGAATTCTATGGAAGGACGGTAAAGCTTCTACTACATCTGAGTATTGGGCCAGGCATGAGGAGTCTGTGTGTGTATGTGTGTGTGTGTGCAAGTTAATGTACATGTGTGTATCAAGTTCAGAGATTACACTAATGTGTTAGGTTCTAGAGAAACGTGTTTTGTAAGAGGAACAAAGCAATAATTGGCTAAAGCATTTATGGAAGGAGTTACAGAGACAAAGTTTGGAGCTGAGATGAGAGGATGGACCATCTAGAGACTGCCATATTTAGGGATTCATCCCATAATCAGCTTCCAAATGCTGACACCATTGCATACACTAGCAAGATTTTGCTGAAAGGACCCAGATATGGCTGTCTCTTGTGAGACTATGCCGGGGCCTGGCAAACACAGAAGTGGATGCTCACAGTTAGCTATTGGATGGATCACAGGACCCCTAATGGAGGAGCTAGAGAAAGTACCCAAGGAGCTGAAGGGATCTGCAATCCTATAGGTGGAACAACAATATGAACTAACCAATATCCCCCGGAGCTCGTGTCTCTAGCTGCATATGAATCAGAAGATGGCCTAGTCGGCCATCAGTGGAAAGAGAGGCCCATTGGTCATGCAAACTTTATATGCCTCAGTACAGGGGAACGCCAGGGCCAAGAAGTGGGAGTGGGTGGGTGGGGGAGCAGGTAGGGCACTTTTGGGATAGCATTGGAAATGTAAATGAAATAAATACCCAATTTAAAAAAAAAGAGGTCTTTGGAAGATAGGTCAATCAATAAAGTGATGATAGATGATTGATGATAGTTGGATATAGATAGATGATAGATAGATAATTGATAGATAGTAGATAGATTGATGGATAGATAGTAGACAGATAGATGATGGATAAACTAAATTTGGATTCACAGCATCCATGTACGTAGCTAGGCATTGAAAAGAATACCTTAAACCCAGGTTTTGGAAAACAAAGACATGAGGATCCCTGGAGCTTGATGAACAGCAAATACAAATCAATAAACTCTTGAGTAAGTTAGAAAACTTGTCACAAAAATGATATAGACAATGATTAAAGATGATATCTGGCATTCGTTGATAATCTCCATCCATCCGTACACTTATGTGCATGCACATTTATACAGACATGCACATGTACATAGGAACATAAACAAAAATGATGATAAATGGATTAGATAGATAACTAGATGATAGAGAATTTAGTAAGGAAAAAAATGTTATCTAAAAAGAAATGCCTACCTTAGTTTTGTCAATGCTTAAGGTACTCAGAAAATTTTTTTTAAAAAAATGAAAGAGTGGATGATATGTACAATAAAATTCTGGTTTGGAAGACTTCTAGAGTTTCTTAGCTTCTACTATGTCCTCTGCACAGTCAATGGAAGTGACCTCACATGGCACATTGGCTTATTTTTAAGAGCTCAATATGAAAACTTCATTCTCATTCTGGTGAAACTTCAGAACCTATCAAGAAATCCATCACATAGGCAAATGCATTAATTTTCAGCCTGTGCTGGCTAGTCTTGTGTCAACTTGATCCAGAAACTAGAGCTATCTGAAAGGAGGGGAATTTCATTGGGAAAATGCCTCCTTAAGATCCAGCTCTGAGGCATTTTCTTATTATAGACTGGGGCTGGCCCAGTTCACTGTGGGTGATTTCATCACTGGGGTGGGGTCTTCCCTATAAGAAAGCAGACAGAGAATGCCAGGGAAAGCAAGCCAGTCATCAGCTCCTTCATCAGCTCCTGCCTCCAAGATCCTGCTTTGTTCCTGTCCTGACTTCCTTCAATAATGAACACCAATATAGAAGTGTAAGCTCTCTCCAACTTTTGCTTTAGTAATGATGTTTTGTCACAGCAGTAGAAACCCTATGACACCACCTGTCCAGAAGAAGGAGGAGGAGGAGGAGGAGGGGGAGAGGGAAGGGGAGGTGGAAGAGGAGGAAGAGGAGGAAGAAGAGGAAGAGGAGGAGGAGGAGGAGGAGGAGAAGGAGGAAGAGAAGAAGAAGAAGAAGAAGAAGAAGAAGAAGAAGAAGAAGAAGAAGAACAACAACAACAACAAGAACAAGAAGAACAAAAACAAGAAGAACAAGAAGAACAAGAAAAGAAGAGCAAGAACAAGAAGAACAAGGACAAGGACAAGGACAAGAAGAGCAAGTAAAACAACAAGAAGAAACATGTGTCACTATCCACCTAAAAGACTTTTGGTTTCTTAGAGCCATCAGTAAATTACCTGGTAATTTTTCTCTTGTCAAAATAATAGGCTTAGTTCCTTCAACTTCTCCTTATTTGTCTGGTTCTCTTTCTAAACTTCACATGAACCAACATAGCAGAGGGCCTAGTATCATTTACAAGATTCCCCATTTGAAATATATATATATATATATGAAAATATTTCTTTCATCACTTAATGTTGACTGAAAGGAGATGGGTAGTAAAATGTGCCTAGTACAGAAAATTTCAGTTAAAAAAATCCCACCAAAACCCAGAAATAATATGATAGTATTATTTTAAGGTGCTCTATGGGAATAAATCAACTATAATTTAACAATTTATAATCCTTGTAGTGCCACTCACAAATTACCAATCTCAATTTGTATCCATATACAGCAGTTCTTGGCAATGATTTCTTAATAACTTATTTTTATTGATGCTTACGACTCTCAAATTTTCTGATACTTTTATGTACTGTCTGTCCACAGAAATGTAACCTGGAATAGCTTAGCTATTCCAGATACGCACTGCTCCCCAGAGCTAGAAGAAGGCTATCAATGCCCGCCAGGATTTAAATGCATGGACCTGGAAGACCTGGGACTTAGCAGGCAAGAGCTGGGCTACAGTGGCTTTAATGAGATAGGTCTGTCTTACTGGTAATATATATTTTCAGTTTCTGTTTATAATGTTTATTAAATGAAAAATATAAGTGTGTAACTAATATTTCATTTTATGAATACTAGTAGTATAAAAACCATAAATGAAAAATTAAATTATATGCATATATATACATATATATATATATATATTACCCTACAAGCTATGATATACAGACTCTGTGCTCTGTGTCAATCATATATCTATATAGAGTTAATGGTCTCTCATTTTAGGCTATTATTTTTGTTTGTAGCATTTAAAGTATTTTCTTGTTGATTAGGAGTCAGAGTTGCTAATTCTATGACAAATAAGATTTGACTTTCTTATACTTGTAGCTAACAAGTAGCTAAGGTAAGTCTCAAATGTGCAGCATTACATATTTGCAACAACAGAGAGCTGAAAATTAACTGGAACAGCAAAATAGCTAATTAAATACTTATGGATATGCCCTGTCTGTGTAACCCATAGATGGGAAATGTTAATCCATGTACATAAGATGCTAATGTATATATTTCTCTTTGTTTTCTCTGTTAAGTGTTGAAATATGCCATGGTTTACCTAACATTACTCTGTTTGTTATAACTCCATCCTAGCTACACATATTTAATTATTAAAGCAATATTAGGTTCTACACAAGTATTTTGGGCTTTGAGAATTCTTACTGAAATAAGAATTCTTATTGAAATGGCAACTGTGTTATTTTGAAAGCCAAATTTATTTCTTGAATTTGATGAGGGAAGCTTAAGTGGAGGATTTTATAGTTAAGGGGGAGTATGCATCAGTCTACAGACACTTCAGAATAGTGAATTAAAATCTATGAACTAGAGTTTCAGGAAAGATCTGTGAAAGCCTTACATTGTTAAGAAATTTAACTAAGTGACACAGTTATAACCCTCTGACAGAGTTTAATACAGAAGTAGACTGAAAAGGACAACATGGTACTTCTTTTTAAGTCAATTTTGCAAATCACATCTATGAATTTTATTCTTATATTTTAATATGCCCTCAACTTGACTTCTGACATTGTGGCTAGATGGCATCCATTCACTCATTTTATTTGATGAAATGATAGTTTGTTATTTCACAAAAATCTAGAAGTCAGCTGATATTGTCAATGTGTTCTAACTTAATCCATCCTCAAAAACCAATCTTAAGACTCTGTCCTTGTGATTCACAAGCACAGGCCTCTTAGGGAAAATTGACTCCCAAAAGTGAGCAATAATCTACAGATATTGTGAAAGATGAGATGTACAGATTTGGATAGGCAGCATGAGACATAGTCTAATGATCACACTGGGCAGACTAGAATGCAGGATTCTAGCTCATGCCTTCAATAGACGTGCTCATATCTTTTGTAAAGAGTGTACTACATTCAAGGTCTCACCCACCTTTGAACCATCTCTATGTCACATTGCTCAAATGAGTCATACCCTATTTTAAATGCTTCCATTATTTCCAAATTCAAAGTGCAGTTGTGTTCAAGTTAGTTCATCTTTCTGAACTATTACATACAAATAACTTAATGAATAAAAATCACAATCTCTCTTTGTGAAAGAATGCCCCCGTATAAAAAGTTCTGGGTGAGGGAACTGGGGGAAGCTTGAGAAGATCAGTTTTAGGAGGTTGTTTCCCTGAGGCAGTAGACTCCCATTAAACCAGACTTTTTGTTCTTGTTTTCTGCACCCATCTGTAAGATTTAAGCTCTTTGAAAACAGAAAGTGCATCTTTTCATTTTCCTGTCTCCAGGGCCTTTGCAATGTCTAGCTCATAGTGAGTCCTTTGTAAATATTGAATAATGGTATAGAAAAAAAAGTTTATGAAACGAGACAATAGAAAATTGGGTTATTGTCTGGTTGTTCTTTTCCTTGAATGTGTCTGATTTGTTGGTAGTAGCCCTCATGACTTCTATTTTTATCAACACTTAATTGGATCTGATTGTTTCTTTTGCTAAAGGATGATTGAAATCACTGTCATTGTTGGACTATTGATCAGATGATAAAATGTTGACTTAGTATGATAATCAAAAACTTTTAGGCCTGGGAGATGGCTCAGAGAGTAAGAGTGCTTTCTCTGAATGCAAGTGACATGAGTTCAAATCTGCAAGACTCACAAATATCAGGGCATAGCTATTTTCTATAATCCCAGAAATTAGAGGTATGAGACAAACATCTCAAGAGCGCCTGGCCAGCTATCCTAGCTGAAAATTGCAAGCTTCATGTTTAGTGAGAAACTTCCTCAAACAATATAGTGGACAGTGATAAAGGAAGACACCCAAAGTTTAACTCTGGCCTTCACACACAGACATCCACGCATGTATATACATCAAACACAAAAACAATCAATACATTAATTAAAAATTAAATATTCAAACTAGTTTAGGCTGAAGTGGAAAACTTCTTTCTGAAAAACTGCTGTATTTTAGGATATTGATGTTAATTTCCTTTTGAAAAAAATAGTGCTTCTTGCAAAATCAGGTGTGGAGATTTTAGACATATATGACAATCTCTATATGTATTCACCTAGATTTAAGATGTTGTTAAGTGTTTAGACACTCTTAGAATTTGGCCAACACACATATGTAAGTAATCATGATTAATTAAAAAATGTTTCCTATTTTTCTAATCAAATTATCATACAAGATAGATTTTCATTCATTTGTACATTTCTCTCATTAAAAAGCTTTGTTATTATGTTATTATTGATGATGTTGAGAAACTCAAATTTGGAAATACATGAGTAATGCAAAAGCATTAAGTAGAAAATTACAAAAAAGCTAAAATAACCCCATATTCCTAAAATCATCCAAACTTCAAAGAGACTGAGAAACCAAATTCCATTTTCAATCTGAGTCTGGTGGTGCTAGCCTGCAGTCACAGATATCCAGAAGTCTGGGGCAGGAGAATTGCAAGTTCAAATTCAGCTGAAGTTACAGAGCAAATATAAAAACAAACTAAGCAGCTTAGACCAGTTTCAAAACAAAAATAAGAACAGAGTGATATAAAATTAAGTGGTAGAGAATTTGCTGAACATTGCTGGGATTCTTGTTTAATTCCTTGAGACTATCAAAAATAGAACAAAAACCAAAACAGTTTCTATCCACAAGGTCTTTGAAATACCTCTAGCTGTATGCCACAACCCAGAAGATGAGATATCTAATAGAAATTTTCCTGAAAGTGTCCTGGCTTCTCTGAAGCTAAGACAGACACAGCAGGATAGCTGTCTTATAAAACAGTGGATATGGAGCCTGGGGAGATGGTTCAGCAGTTATGAGCACTTGATGTTCTTGAAGGGGATCCAGAAGAATTAGTGTTGAGTGGCTCATAACCAAGCCACCTGTACTCTGGTTCCAGGAGATCCAACCACTTCTGGTCATTGTGAGCACCTACACTCAAATGGCATGCATATGGACATCTCTCTCTCTCTCTCTCTCTCTCTCTCTCTCTCTCTCTCTCTCTCTCTCTCTCACACACACACACACACACACACACACACACAAACCACATGCATGCGCAAGCATGTGCTCACACACATTAAAAATAGAAATAAATGTTCAAATAATGTATGTTGTGGTCCTCAGGATAAGAATGGTTCCCTATTTGTGTAAAGGAATCAGTATGTAGATGTGTAGAATCTGCTGGGATTTATATGGTATCAGGACAGAGAGCCTCTCAATCTTGCAATAGTTGGTAAAAGCACTCATTGATGAGATGTAACCAGCTTCCTCAACCTGCACTGTAACCTAGACCTATGATCTAAAACAAAAACAAAAACAGAAAACAAAAATCCTTTCTCCCTCAAGTTACTTTTGTCTGGGTGTTTTATTACAACAGAATAACAAACTAATCTATAGACACTTATCTGTACTTATTTACCAAGATTAGTTGCATCCTTTTTTTTTTAACTGCAAAGACTTTTAAAAATAAATTATGTCTTAAATAATTTGCAGTACACTTTATATACATAGTATGATTATCTTTTTTATTTATCATAGAAATTAAATTTTAACAGACATTAAATTTCATTAGGAATTAAATTATATTTAAAGCCCTTTTTATACAGGGATGAGTGGAAAACATTGTGGCAGAATATGTATTATATAACATTCCAGAAGGCATTCAGCCAACTCACAGTGACTTGTAATGAGCTTCATCTATCAATTTAAGGATTTATAAAATATAAATATTATAAAGTATGATTAGGTAGATAAAAAGAAAATGGAGGATCCACAACGAAGATGTCTACATTCTTGAAAAGTAAAATTTAATATATCATTTGTATAATATATTTCATATGTCATACAAGTATATGTCTACTGGCATAAGTCTACATTACAAAGCCATAATTACACACTTTGGAAATAACTTGAAAATCAAAATGATTTTAGCTAGAGCCATGACCTTTAAAATCATCTCTGTGTGAGAAAAGTATTGAGATCAGCTCATAAATGCTTGATTATACTTCTCCAAGAAAAGTAGGAAACTGAAAATTATATCTGAGTTTGTGAGAGCTGTCTGCTTTAGTGGACTTGAAATTGACATGAGCAGGTGGCTTCTTTGCAGCAGAGTCTTCAGCAGCATGGTAGTGCTAAGATAAATGACAGTTCAATATGAATTGTGGTATTGCATGCCAGGGAGGTGACTTTCAGAAATAAGTTGCCTCAATTTTCCATCTGAGACATGGATTTGCAACAGATCTGTCTTGTAGGTTTAGGAGGAAAAGAAACTGGGGAACAACACTTAGAATATGTCTGCTACAGATGATCTGCCAGGAATTTGAGTAGCAGTGGTAAACTACAAATGCAACTATGTGTTGTTTAATGGGTAAATGGCACATTCAGGAGGAAGATGAGACATAGGAGCCTTCAGGTGAACATACATGGCTCTGATGTTACTCCCTTTGGTTTATAGCTATTTACTATCATTTCGTGTCTTGGAGCACAGAAAAGGGTAGAGGCACTGATGCAAATGACCACTGCCCAAACAGATGTGACATGCAATTAGAAAAAAGCAATACCAACTCTGTCATCTTTGGGTAAGAAATCACAGCAAATACCATTTAACAGGCAATTTACTTGTCATGGTCTTTCAGGGAGAAAGTACAACATTTGATACAGCACAGCAGTACAAAGCTACCCCGGGGGTGGCTTTAACTCCCAGTTAATTGCATAGTCAGGTAAAAAAACAAAGCATGTTGAGCTTGGATGATAAAACTCACCCTAAAATATCAACAAGAGAGTAGATAGACAGGGGCATGTTTTGTTAATTATCTTTAGAGCCATAAGCACAGTGAAGAAAAACCGAATTTTAAAATATCCAGAATAAGTTAAATCTGATTAAAACAGCTCATATCAAAAAAAGCCCATAAGCAAGAGAAAACTACAAATTAGAAGATTCTAAGAAGGCATTTAGATAAAATGTGCCTTAAGCCATGTGTACTGTGTATAGTAAACTATTTCTGTATTCTTTAAATATAATAATCAAAGATAAATCACAAAACACTGTGTCATGTCAGTGACTAATTGTCTAACAGATAGAAGGGTTTTTTTTGTAATTACTATAATTATTTACTACAACCACTGTTATCATTCATTGATTGCTTATTACATAACTGACAGCTGGAAAAGGGTCACCCATTCATTGTCTTTTAATTCTCAAAACAAACACATTAGGTATGCTTATTCCTATTCCATGAAAAAGAGAATGAGAAAAGAGTTACAAGAGTCAAGGTTGTTCTTCTGGGTAGTCAGGTGGAAGCACTGCTCTGGGCTGCAAACTAATAAACTATGAACTCAGTTGAGAAGAGTTCTATGCCTGTGGCTTGTTAAGACAACCAGTTTATGACAAAATCTTATCTTAATAATGGACAGGATGTGTCCTCCAATACAGCGATCTCTAGATAACTGCACTTTGTTCTCTTGTCTGAGGTCAACAGATGGGTGGAAACAAGAATGATATCCACTGAAAACCAATGATTCCTGTATGGTGAGGTTGTTGGTGTCTGGGCTCAGCGTGTAATCCTTTATCTCCCGTGTGACAGAAAATTCTTATATACAGTCACCTCTCAGTATCTTTACAGATTGGTTCCAGGGACCCTCAAAATACCAAAATCCTTTGATGCTCAAGTTGTATATCTGTACATACATCCTCGGGGCATTTTATGTCATCTCTACATTACCCCCACTATCTTTTCCAACTTTTTATTAGGTATTTACTTCATTTACATTTCAAATGCTATCCTGAAAGTCCCCTATACCCTCCCCCACCTTGCTTCCCTACCTACCCACTCCCAATTCTTGGCCCTGGTGTTTCCCCTGTACTGGAGCATATAAAGTTTGCAAGACCAAGGGGCCTCTCTTCCCAATGATGGCCAACTAGGCCATCTTCTGCTACATATGAAGCTAGAGACACTAGCTCTGGGGGATCTGGTTAGTTCATATTGTTGTTCCACCGATAGGGTTGCAGAACCCCCCCCCCCCCCCCCAGCTCCCTGGGCACTCTCCCCAGCTCCTCCATTGGAGGTCCTGTGTTCCATCCAATAGCTGACTGTGAGCATCCACCTCCACGTTTGCCAGGCACTAGCATAGTCTCACAAGAGACAGCCATATCAGGGTCCCCTCAGCAAAATCCCACTGGCATATGCAATAGTGTCTGCGTTTGGTGGCTGATTATGGGATGGACCCCGGGTAGGGCAATCTCCGGAGGGTCCATCTCTTCATCTCAGCTCCAAACTTTGTCTCTGTAACTCCCTCCATGGGCGTTCTGTTCCCAGTTCTAAGAAGGGGCAAAGTGTCCACACTTTGCTCTTCCCTCTTCTTGAGTTTCATGCGCTTTGCAAACCATATCTTGGGTATTCTAAGTTTATGGGCTAATATCCACTTATCAGTGAGTGCATATCAAGTGACTTCTTTGTGATTGGGTTAGCTCACTCAGGATGATACCCTCTATATCCATCCATTTGCCCACGAATTTCATAAATTCATTGTTTTTAATAGCTGAGTAGTACTCCATTGTGTAAATGTACCACATTTTCTGTATCCATTCCTCTGCTGAGGGACATCTGGGTTCTTTCCAGCCTCTGCCTATTATAAATAAGGCTGCTATGAACATAGTGGAGCATGTGTCCTTATTACATGTTGGAACATCTTCTAGGTATATGCCCAGGAGAGGTATTGCTGGATCCTCCGGTAGTACCATGTCAAATTTTCTGAGGAACTGCCAGAGTGACTTCCAGAGTGGCCGCACAAGCCTGCAATCCCACCAACAATGGAGGAGCCCTTCTCCATCTCCACCAGCATCCACTGTCACTGGAACCCTTGATCCCAGCCATTCTGATTAGTGGGAGATGGAATCTCAGGCTGTTTTGACCTGCACCTCCCTGATGATTAAGGATGTTGAACATCCTTTCAGGTGCCTCTCAGCCATTCGGTAATCCTCAGTTGAGAATTCTTTGTTTAGCTCTGTGCCCCATTTTTAATGGGGTCTTTTGGTTTTCTGGAGTCTATCTTCTCGAGCTCTCTCTATATAGACATTAGTCCCCTATCTGATTTAGGATTGATAAAGATCCTTTCCCAATCTGTTGGTGGCCTTCCTGTCCCACAGACAGTGTCTTTTGCCTTACAGAAGCTTTGCAATTTTATGAGGTCCCACCTGTCAATTCTTGATCCCACAGCACAAGCCACCACTGCTCTATTGAGGAATTTTTCCACTGTGCCCATACTTTCAAGGCCCTTCCCCACCCTCTCCTCTATAAGTTTCAGTGTCTGTGGTTTTATGTGGAGTTCCTTGATCCACCTAGACTTGACCTTAGTACAAGGAGATAAGAATGGATCAACTCCCACTCTTCTACACAACAATTGCCAGTCTTGCCAGCACCATTTGTTGATATGTTGTCCTCCTTCCAATGAATGGTCTTAGCTCCCCTGTCAAAGATCAAGTGACCATAGGCATGTGGGTTCATCTCTAGGTCTTCAACTCTACTCCACTGGTCTACTTGTCTGTCGCTATACCAGTACCACACAGTTCCCATCACAATTGCTCTGTAGTACAGCTTGAAGTCAGGCATGATGATTCCACCAGAGGTTCTTTTATTATTGAGAAGAGTTTTTGCTATCCTAGGTTTTTTGTTATTCCAGGTGAATTTGCAGATTGCCCTTTCTATCTCAGTGAAGAATTGAGTTGGAATTTTGATGGGGATTACATTGAATCTGTAGATTGCTTTCCCAAAATAGCCATTTTCACTATATTGATCCTGCCAATCCATGAGCATGGGAGATCTTTCCATCTTCTGAGATCTTCTTTAATTTCTTTCTTCAGAGACTTGAAGTTCTTATCATACTGATCTTTCACTTCCTTAGTTAGAGGCATGCCAAGGTATTTTATATTATTTGTGACTATTGAGAAAGGTGTTGTTTCCCTAATTTCTTTCACAGCCTGTTTGTCCTTTGTGTAGAGAAAAGCCACTGATTTGTTTGAGTTATTTATTTATTTATTTATTTATTTATTTATTTATTTTGGTTTTTCGAGACAGGGTTTCTCTGTATAGCCCTGGCTGTCCTGGAACTCACTTTGTAGACCAGGCTGGCCTCGAACTCCGAAATCCACCTGCCTCTGCCTCTGCCTCTGCCTCTGCCTCTGCCTCTGCCTCTGCCTCTGCCTCTGCCTCTGCCTCTGCCTCTGCCTCTGCCTCTGCCTCTGCCTCTGCCTCTGCCTCTGCCTCTGCCTCTGCCTCCCAAGTGCTGGCTGTTCATCAGGTTTAGGAGTTCTCTGGTGGAATTTTTAGGGTCACTTATATATACTATCATATCATCTGCAAATAGTGATATTTTGACTTCTTCCTTTCCAATTTGTATCCCCTTGACCTCCTTTTGTTGTTGAATTGCTCTGTCTATGACTTCAAGTACTATATTGAATAGGTAGGGAGAAAGTGGGCAGCCTTGTCTAGTCCCTGATTTTAGTGGGATTGCTTCAAGATTTTCTCCATTTACTTTGATGTTGACTATTGGTTTGCTGTAGATTGCTTTTATTATGTTTAGGAATGGGCCTTGAATTCCTGACCTTTCCAAGACTTTTATCATGAATGGGTGTTGGATTTTGTCAAATGCTTTCTCTGCATCTAACGAGATGATCATGTGGTTTTTGTCTTTGAGTTTGTTTATATAGTGGATTACCTTAATGGATTTCCATATATTAAACCATCCCTGCATCCCTGGAATGAAACCTACTTGGTCAGGATGGATAATTGTTTTGATGTGTTCTTGGATTCCGTTTGTGAGGATTTTATTGAGTATTCTTGCATCGATATTCATAAGGGAAATTGGTCTGAAGTTGTCTATTTTTGTTGAGTCTTTCTGTGGTTTAGGTATCAGAGTAATTGTGGCTTCATAGAATGAATTGGGTATAGCACCTTCTGTTTCTATTTTGTGGAATAGTTTGTGAAGAACTGGGATTAGATCTTCTCTGAAGGTCTGATAGAACTCTGCACTAAACCCATCTGGTCCTGGGCTTTTTTTGATTGGGAGACTATTGATGACTGCTTCTATTTCTTTAGGGGAAATAGGACAGTTTAGGTCATTAATCTGACCCTGATTTAACTTTGGTATCTGTCTAGAAATTTGTCCATTTCATCCAGGTTTTCCAGTTTTGTTGAGTATAGCCTTTTGTAGAAGGAACTGATGGTGTTTTGGATTTCTTCAGGATCTGTTGTTATGTCTCCCTTTTTACTTCTGATTTTGTTAATTAGGGTGCTGTCCCTGTGCCCTCTAGTGAGTCTGGCTAAGGGTTTATCTATCTTGTTGATTTTCTCAAAGAACCAGCTCCACGTTTGGTTGATTCTTTGAATACTTCTTTTTGTTTCCACTTGGCTGATTTCAGCCCTGTTTGATTATTTCCTGCTGTCTACTCCTCTTGGGTGAATTTGCTTCCTTTAGTTCTAGAGCTTCTAGGTGTGTTGTCAGTCTGCTAGTGTATGTTTTCTCTAGTTTATTTTTGGAGGCACTCAGGGCTATGGGTTTTCCTCTTAGGACTGCCTTCATTGTGTCCCATAAGTTTGGGTATGTTGTGGCTTCATTTTCATTAAACTCTAAAAAGTCTTTAATTTCTTTTTTTATTTCATCCTTGACCAAGTAGAGTAGAGTGTTGTTCAGGTTCCATGTGAATGTTGGCTTTCTATTATTTATGTTGTTATTGAAGATCAGCCTTAGTCTGTGGTGATCAGATAGGATGCATGGGATAATTTCAATATTTTTTGTATCTGTTGAGGCCTGTTTTGTGACCAACTATATGGTCAATTTTGGAGGAGGTACTATGTGGCGCTGAGAAGAAGGTATATGCTTTTGTTTTAGGATAAAATGTTCTGTAGATATCAATTAAATCCATTTGTTTCATAACTTCTGTTAGTGTCCATGTGTCTCTGTTTATATTCTGTTTCCAGGATCTGTCCATTGGTGAGTGTGGGGTATTGAAGTCTCCCACTATTATTGTGTGAGGGGCAATGTGTGCTTTAAGCTTTACTAAATTTTCTGTAATAAATGTGCCTGCCCTTGTATTTGGAACATATATATTCATAATTGAGTGTTCATCTTGGTCTATTTTACCTTTGATGAGTATGAAGTGCCCCTCCTTGTCTTTTTTGATAACTTTGAGTTGGAAGTCAATTTTATTTGATATTAGAAGGGCTATTCCAGTTTGTTTTTCAGACCATTTGCTTGGAAAATTGTTTTTCAGCCTTTCACTCAGAGGTAGTGTCTGTCCTTTTCCCTGAGGTGGGTTTCCTGTAAGCAACAAAATGTTGGGTCCTGTTTGTGTAGCCAGTCTGTTAGTCTATGTCTTTTTATTGGGGAACTGAGTCCATTCATATTAAGAGAAATTAAAGAAAAGTAATTGGTGCTTCCTGTTTTTATTGTTGTTGACGTTGGGATTCTGTTTTGCGGCTCTCTTCTTTTAGGTTTGTTGAAGTATTGCTTTCTTGCTTTTTCTAGGGTATAGTTTCTGTCCTTGTATTGGTGTAATCCCGTTATTATTCTTTGAAGGGCTGGATTTGTGGAACAATATTGTGTGAATTTGGTTTTGTCTTGGAATAGTTTGGTTTCTCCATCTATGGTAATTGAGAGTTTTGCTGGGTGTAGTAGCCTGGGCTGGCATTTGTGTTCTCTTAGGGTCTGTATAACATCTGTCCAGGCTCTTCTGGCTTTCATAGTCTCTGGTGAGAAGTCTGGAGTAATTCTAATAGGCCTGCCTTTATATGTTACTTGACCTTTTTCTCTTACTGCTTTTAATATTCTGTCTTTATTTAGTGCATTTTTTGTTCTGATTATTATGTGTCAGGAGGAATTTCTTTTCTGGTCCAGTCTATTTGGAGTTCTGTAGGCTTCTTGTAAGTTCATGGGTATCTCTTTCTTTAGGTTTGGGAAGTTTTCTTCTATAATTTTGCTGAAGATATTTGTTGACCCTTTAAGTTGAAAATCTTCATTCTCCCTATTATCTGTAGGTTTGGTCTTCTCATTGTGTCCTGGAATTCCTAGTTGTTTTAAGTTAGGATCTTTTTGCATTTTGTATTTTCTTTGATTGTTCTGTCCATGTTCTCTATGGAATCTTCTGCACCTGAGATTCTCTCTTCCATCTCTTGTATTCTGTTGGTGATGCTTGCATCTATGGTTCCTGATTTCTTTCCTAGGGTTTCTATCTCCAGAGTTGTCTCCCTTTGGGTTTTCTTTCAATTGTTTCTACTTCCATTTTTAGAACCTGGACAGTTTTGTTCAATTCTATCACCTGTTTGGTAGTGTTTTCCTGTAACTCTCTAAGGGATTTTTGTGTTTCCTCTTTAAAGGCTTCTAGCTGTTTACCTGTGTTTTCCTGTATTTACTTTTTAAAGTCCTCCATCATCATCATGAGAAATGACTTTAGATCCATGTCTTGTTTTTCTGGTGTGATGGTTTATCCAGGACTTGCTATGGCGGGAGAGTTTGGTTCTGATGATGCCAAGTAACTGGTTTCTGTTGCTTATGTTCTCATGCTTGCCTCCTGCCATCTGATTATCTCAAGTGCTTGCTTCCCTCAATACATCTGATTGGAGCCTGTCCTTCCTATAGACCCAGTTTATTCAGGACTCCTCAGAGTCCAGCTTTCTCTGTGATCCTTTGCTTGTGAGCTCTTGTGAACTTGAGATTCTGGGTGTGTCAGAGTTTTTGGCAGTCAAGCTTCCTCTGAGACCCTGAAATACTGGTGTGACCTAGCTCCTGTTATCCTGGGATCCTGTTGTCCTAAGATCCTGGGCGTGTTACAGTGCCTGAAAATGGTGTCTCCTTTGAGGACCATAAAGCTGTCCAGTCAGAGATCCTAAGATCCCTCGGAGAGTCCTCTGGGGACCATGGGGGTGTCCGCCGACTCTGGGCCCTAGGTGACCTGGTGCTGGCACCGACCAGAAGGGACTTGTGTCCTGGTCAGGCTGGTTTTCTGCTTCCCTTCTGCTGTCTCAGGTCCCACGTGATTGGATTGGAACAGATGTTGTGTTCCACTCACCAGTGATCCTAACATCATGTGGAGAGTCCTCTAGGGACCATGGGTGTGTCTGCCGACTCCCCATTAACTATTGTTAACACAATCTGAATGTTGTGTAAGTGGTTGTATGCCACATTTTCTAGAAATAATGATTAGACCAAAAGTATGTAAATGTTTAGTCTATGTATATTGATCATCAGTCTATTTATTTGTGCATTTAAATTCAACAAACTAACCTTCTTAATAAAAAAATCAAGTTTTCCTTATATACTTCTTAAAGTATAAGATGTATAAGCTACCAGTTGTTAGCTTATCAGGGATTACAATGTGATTTTTGGATGCTTATACAAATTTACAGAAAGAGTCTTTTAATTTTGTAATTTTTTTCCTGCTATCAGTAACTAAATTGATCATTTTGAAAGATGCAAGAAAAAAGAAATAAAAAATAAAATGGAGTAGCTGAATCTACCAAATTTTCTGATTCTCAAGAGACTTCTGGAAAATGTGGCTGTGTATACTGAGGTGTCTTGGTTTCCTCCCCAATGAGAAATAGTCATATTCTTACTGTTGTTTACTTTACAATGTTGTCCTTTTTTGGCTTTGGTAGTATTGACCATAATATGGACTCAGATCCCCATGAGAACCACAAATCACTTAATTAAATACCAGTGAGAAGCAGTGACTGCTTTCATTACAAGAGCATTCAGTACAAGGATCCACCTGTGTATCTCATTGAGCTAAGACTGACAAAGAATCCTCACACACAGGACAATGAACCCTCACACACAGGACCAATGCTTCAGTTCTGATGCATGATGTGCGTGGCGTTCTATTTTTATGATAATTTGTCTCATAATACATCTGATATTAAAAATGAATATAAAAATGGTAAAAGCAAATTATCTTGAATCAAATCGTAATAGGCTATAAATTGAACTTTCTCAATGCTGCAGCTAAAAGACTAAGTCTCAGTTTTTATGTTGTTAAACTATGTGTCTTGGTCCTCTGCATGATACCAGAAGTAAACTATACAAGTAGATAGAAAATAGAAATTGATTATTTATCTGTGTTTCTGCTGTATGTTTCTACTGCACCTACATTTAAAAAGTCACACTCAAGACTAATTTGTAAAATGTGTAATTGAGATTTATATTGCTTTCAGAAAAAAAAGCACAAAAAGGTAGTTTTTCCTGCATTTTTCATTATGCTTAATATTGCCACTGCAATTGCTTATTGATTTTTGTGAAGGATGCATATGGAAGAAAGAGCTGGGACAATCAAACCTCAGAATCCAAAGCATTTGTACTTACCTTAATCTGACTATTCTATAGTTGCTCTCTAAGGAGTTCCATTGTTATGGGATAAGGAAAATCCAACCTATTTCTGCTGAATATGTGACAAGATTCAGTATGAAAGTCGCAAGAACAATGGCTGCCGGGGGGGGGGGGGGGACCCCAAGGGGATCAGGTTATCACTCTGCTTGAGATACATTGTAGCCACCAGGATTTTAAAAGACAGGAAGTCTGGGATAGACTAGATCCTCAAAGGATACCCCAAACTTAAATGAAGTTAATTTTCAGGTATTATTCTAAATGTGAAAAAGTAAAATATTGGTAAGTATATTTTGCAAATGTAACCAAAGAGGAGGAAGCCACTGTCTGCTGTCCAGCAGCTGTTTAGAAGTTCCTGGTGAATGGGTTAGAAAATACAGCTTCTGGAAGAAGTTTTCAGCAGTCAGTGAAGGGCATGTGCAATGGGAACACAAGGGGAGGGGAGTGATAATATGATTTTTAAAATATACTATGTGTTTGTGATATCCAGTGGTTTAAAACTAACATTTATAGTCATGATTTATATACCTTAAAATATAAATATTTTTAAATTTTTAATATTTATTTATTTACGCTCCAGATTTTGTCCCCCTCCCAGTCCACCCTCCAACTGTTCCACATCCCTTACCTTCTCCCTGCCCCCTTCTCCCCCAACCACAAGGATGTCCCAACCACTCACCACCCATCCCCCCAGACCTCGAAACTCCCTGGGGCCTCCAGTCTCTTGAGGGCTAGGTGCATCTTCTCTGAGTGAACTCAGACCCGGTAGTCCTCTGCTGTATATGTGTTGGTGGCCTCTTATCAGCTGGTGTATGCTGCCTGGTTGGTGGTTCAGTGTCTGAGATATCTTGGCGTCGGGGGTGGGGGTGGGGGTCCAGATTAATTGAGATAGATGGCTGGTCCTCCTACAGGGTTGCCCTTCTCCTCAGCTTCTTCCAGCTTTTCCCTAATTCAACCACAGGGATCAGCAACTTCTGTCCATTGGTTAAGTGCAAATATCTGCATCTGACTCTTTCAGTTGCTTGTTGGATCTTTCGGAGTGCAGTCATGATAGGCCCCTTTTTGTGAGCATTCCATAGCCTGAGTAATAGTGTCAGACCTTGGGACCTCCCCTTGAGCTGAATCCAACTTTGGGCCTGTTGCTGGACCTTTGTTTCCTCAGGCTCCTCTCCATTTCCATCCCTGTAATTCTTTCAGACAGAAACAATCGTGTGTCAGAGTTTTAACTGTGGGATGGCAACCCCATCCTTCATTTGATGCCCTGTCTTCCTGCTGCAGGTGGACTCTACAACTTCCCTCTCCCCACTGTAGAGCATTTCATCTAAGTTCCCTCCCTTTGAGTCCTGAGATTCTCTCACCTCCCAGGTCTCTGGTACATTTTTACTCCCCCCCCCCCCCGCCCCCGCCACAACCTCCCCCGCCGCACCGCTGCAACCTCCTACCTCCTGAGTTTGCCTGTTTCCATTTTTTCTGCTGGCCCTCAGGGCCTCAGAATATATTTTAAATAGAATATAAAATAAACACTGGCATATATAATTCCCTCCCTCCTTCCTCTCACTCTAATTTCCTTTCATTTTTCTTTTTTGTAAACATCATAATTTTAAACACAAAACGCTGTTAATTTTACTCTCACTGAGAGACATTTAAGTGGCCTTCAATACCAAGTATATTGACTACACTAATACTGACTAAACCAATTCTGGGTTGAGAATATGTGAATACTCCTATACACATGAAGAAGCACTGCTTAAAATAGATGCCTCTATAGGAAGACCAGCAGTCTCAACTAACATGGACCCCTGAGGTCTCTCAGACACTGAGCCATCAACCAGGCAGCTGGTCTGAGGTCCAGGACACATATACAGCAGAGGACTACATGATCTGGCCTCTCTGGGAAAAGTGCCTAACCCTCTAGTGACTTGAGGCCCCAGGTATTGGGGAGGCCTGACAGGGGAGTGGGGAGACATCCTCTTGGAGGGAGGAGGAATGGAATGAAGAACTGTAGGAAGGCAGACCAGGAGGGCTGTAATAACTGGACTGTAAAGAAATAAAAGTAATTTTTTTTTTCGAGACAGGGTTTCTCTGTATAGCTCTGTACTTTAAAAAAAAAGTATTTGGAGGAAGCACCTAGCATTGCAGAGACTTGAAAAAGCAGGGGTGGGGGAAGGATTGTGGGAGAGGGTGATCTGGAGGGGGGCAGTGAGCAGGATGTTAAGTAAATAAATAAAAAAATTAAATTAAATTAAAAAAAAATACCTTCACAGACACACCTAGAGGTAGATTTTATTAGTTACCCAGGCATCTCTCAACCCAGTCAAGTTAACAGTGAAGGCCAACCCTCACACATTCTACACACTGGTCTCTGAAAACTAAATTACATTTAATTGTCTCTCTTCTGCTGGAGTATAACAGTTCACAGTTCCTCATTCTTATATCCTGCTCCCTCTCCCTCCCCTCCCTCTCCCCTCCCCCTCTCCCTCTCCCTTCCCTCCCTCTCCCCTCCCCCTCTCCCTCTCCCTTCCCCTCCCTCCCCCTCTTCCTCTTTCCCTCCCCTCTCCCTCCCCCTCTCCCTCTCTCCCTTGTTTTCTCCATTAGCTATTTAGAAATCCATACTTCCAGTAAGAACAAATGGTGTTTTTCTCCTTGGATTAAAAGGAATATCATGAGTTATTTTTTTGTTGTTGTTGTTAGCTGACTTTTACAAAGCTTTGTAAGATTAAAACAGATGATGCCAGAAGGAACTGAAATTGTGTCAAAGTAATGGATGAGACCTCTTTCATAATGCCATCAGGTGTCCTAGCCACATTTCATTTTAACCTATGGGAAGACACCTGGAGGGGCTAATTAGCTTGCATCTGTCTGTGATTAGACTGCAACGGCTGAGGAGAAAATCACTGTCAGAAAGTAGATAGCACTTGCTGGATGGCGAAGAAAGGACAGGAGCAGCTGGTGGGAAAATAAGAACAGATCTTCACTCAATGTGTGGGAGAACCCTGGGCCACCAAGGATGTGAAAGAAAAGGGGCAGCAGCAGACTGTGTGCAAGATACGCAAATAATTATGAATGGATGTGAATGCAGTGCCCACTCACTATTGCATGAAAGAACGGAAATAAATATGACTATACAGCACACATTGTGCCAAGCATGGGAAAGGGCAGGTTCCTAAGTGGGTTCACAATACTCAAGCCTACCTATCAGTGTGTTATTGCCATTTTGGCATCAATGAACTTATTAATTTGTCCATAGTCTGTATTTTTACATGTGGAAGTTTTATGCTTTTTGCTAGTGGATCTCTCCTATAGAGATTCATGCCACTAAGAAACAATAAATGGTAAACAGGAAACATTTTAGTAGTGCCAGTAACTGAGGATTCTAGAAACTAAATGCATCAAGGAAAAGGATAATAAGTACAATGATCACAGCAAAAAATTAAAAATTAAAATTATAGCTAAAATAAAATAACTAATAAAAGGTTAAAAACAAAATATATCCTATAATATAAGGATTATGTGTCTTAATAAGCTGTTTAATATATTTTGGTATTTCTATTGTAGTACTTCTTTGGTTTTTTTATTTGTTTGTTTTTTTCTTTTTACCAAAGAGGAGTCTATTAAAATATTACTCAGGAGGAAGAAGCAGTCAGATTTCTTAGTTCAAGACCAGCCTGGCCTACAGAGTGAGTTCCAGGACAGCCAGGGTTACACAGAGAAGCACTGTCTAAAAAATAAATACAAAAACAAAAACAAAGAATATTCACACAATTGAATTGATGAAGACCAGCAAAAGCTATAGGCCATTAAAGCCTATAGGCCATTTTACTCTTGCTAGTAAAATTTTTGCCAACTTGTTACTAAATTAAATAGAACTATACTGAAAATATTTACTTTAAATATCAATAGCCTATGAGGCCCATTATCAGGTTAAACTTTATTTCCCTTATTTTGCTTGAATGAAATGTTTTTTCTATTTATTCAATGTGCATATGAGCCTCAGGAACGACTTTATCAGTCTACAGCAAAATGTCAGAACATAAGCTTAGATACTTGAGAGAGCACCTAGTGCTGGTTAGTTTTGATTGTCAACATTGCATCCAAGTCTAGAGTCACCTGGGAAGAGACTCTTAGTGACAGATAACTATAAGGCTGTGCTGTGGTCATGTCTGTGGGTAAGGGTCTCATCTAGGTTGCTGGGAGAAGACTCAGCCTACAGTGTGCAATATTATTCCCTAGGATATAAACATGGAGAAACTGAATTGAGAAGTAGGCATCGCACATTTATTCTCTCTTTCTCGTGGCTGTAGGTGTATATAGATGCCTTAAGTTGCCGCTTTAACTTCCCTGTTTTAAGTAATATTAAAAATACTGGCCTGGGGTTTCTACCCTACCTTTGGTTATTGAGCTCCTAGATAAAAACACACAAACACAGCCTTTATATTTACAATATGCCTTAGGCAGCACAATAGCTGAGCAGCTGCCTAACCTCCATGCTGTTAGGATCTACTTTCCTAATGATAACCCCAAATTATTACTTGCTATCTTTCAACTGGGCTGCTCTTAGCTCCAATTGAGTAGCCCTCAGGGACACATTTTCCTCTCTCTTAACCCATAACTACTCTCCTTTCTCCTGTCCTGCACATTCTTCCTTCACTTTGTGGAGGCTTCTTTCTCCTCCTTCACTCTTCTTGGTCCTCTCTCTATCAAGTTGGTGCAACACCAACACCACCTATGTCTCTTCAGCCCAGCTATTGGCTGTGGAAATCTTTATTTACCAGTAACAATTAACTGGGGGCAGGGTCACTCAGTGTCTTACATGCCAACTCTTTCATCTTTGGGGTGACCAGCCTTGAGTGTCCCAAATTAGCATTAGAATACAAGCAGCATTAGGCCAACCCACTACACTTCCCTGTGGTGAGAGATTGTAAACAGGAATTGTAAGCTAAACTAAACCCTTTATTTTCTATTGCTTTTTGTCTGGATATTTTATCAGAGCAACAGAAATAAAATTAGGATAGAAGGTATCAGACATAACCATTCATAAGTCTTTATCTTAGGATTACTATTGCTGTAATTAAACACCATGACTAGAGCAATTTGGGGAAGAAAGGGTTTATTCAGCTTATGTTTCCACATCATTGTTTATCATCAGAGGAAGTCAGAATAGGAACTCAAACACAACAGGAGCCTGAGGAAGGAGGTGAGACAGAGTTGTGAAGGAGTTTTGCTTACCTGCTTGCTCCTCATGGCTTACTCAGCCTTCTTTCTTCTAGAATTTAGGACTACAAGCCCAGGGATGGTATTACCCAAAACGGGCTGGGCCCTCCCCTATTATTCATCAATTGAGAAAATCCCCTGCAGCTGGTTCTTTTTTTTTATTAATATTTTTTATTACATATTTTCCTCAATTACATTGCAGCTGGTTCTTATGAAGGCATTTTCACAATTGAAGTTTTTTCCTTTCAGATTACTCTAGCTTGTATAAAACAGACATAAGACTAGACAGCACAGTCTTCAAACCATCCACACAGCAGCATTACAAGAAATCAATGGCATATACACATAAACACCATTGCATATAGAACAATCCATTCTTATCTCTCTTGCACTTGGGGATAATCAGAAAAATTTTTTATCTCCCCTTTAAGATTCCATTATAAAGGCTTAGGTTATGGGTTTAAACTATAATATATCTGATGATGACAAGACTATAGATGAAGATTAGGAGTCATATAAGAATCTTTAAATTCTATTCTTCACATTATGTTAAGATTCTTGAAGTAATTGGTTTAATCTGAGGAAAGAAAAATTTTTAAATAAATTTGAAGTTGTATTAACAACAGAGGAACTATGATATTAGAATCTAAGAGCATATTATAGTTTTGTTGAATTAGCATATTTGTGATGCATTGTTAATGTGGAAAATTGAGTACAAATTTGTTGGTATTATCAACAGATTTTGTTATTAAACTTATAATTTATTCAGAAAGTTTTGATAACACTGAAAAATTTATCCTAGCTAATACAAATTGCTATGGTATGTAATGGTTGGGTATTTAAATCTTGCCGTCTTTGAAGAATTATAAATATCTCCTCATTATTTATGTTGCTGCCTACTCTATTAATTATAAGTTTATTATTTGATGTATTAATACAATTAAGAGCAAACCTTATGTTAATTAAGCATAGATGAAACAAATCAGAAAACTTTAGATGCTAAAAATCTACTAATAAAGACAGTAAACCATGATTACTATTAATTTGTAGAATAAATTTTAGAAATTTTAAAGGTTTATTTAACAAAACAAAATTATCTTACTTCAAAAGATACAGTTTTCTTTAAAGGTGTAATCATTCATGGATTGGCCACCCTTCAGTGAAGGCCACACATCCAAACTTATATGGGCAGCATAACTATACTTGATGTGTTTAAGAAAAAAGAAAGAAGACAAAGTTGGGTGGGTAGGGAAGAGGTAATGCATATGGAAAAACAAGAGAGATTAATATTGTAAAATGCATTATACAAAATTCTCAAAGAACTAAGAAAAATAGAAAAATACAATGTTGGTTACATGTCTGTTTTTAAGTTAGGTAATTTTCTTTTGTTGAATACATTTTTTTTTCCATTTTTTATTACGTATTTAACTCATTTACATTTCCAATGCTATACCAAAAGTCCCCCATATCCACCCACCCCCACTCCCCTGCCCACCCACTCCCCCTTTTTGGCCCTGGTGTTCCCCTGTACTGGGGCATATAAAGTTTGCAAGTCCAATGGGCCTCTCTTTCCAGTGATGGCCGACTAGGCCATCTTTTGATATATATGCAGCTAGAGTCAAGAGCTCCGGGGTACTGGTTAGTTCATAATGTTGTTCCACCTATAGGGTTGCAGATCCCTTTAGCTCCTTGGGTACTTTCTCTAGCTCCTCCATTGGGAGCCCTGTGATCCATCCATTAGCTGACTGTGAGCATCCACTTCTGTGTTTGCTAGGCCCCGGCATAGTCTCACAAGAGACAGCTACATCTGGGTCCTTTCAATAAAATCTTGCTAGTGTATGCAATGGTGTCAGCGTTTGGATGCTGATTATGGGGTGGATCCCTGGATATGGCAGTCTCTACATGGTCCATCCTTTCATCTCAGCTCCAAACTTTGGCTCTGTAACTCCTTCCATGGGTGTTTTGTTCCCAAATCTAAGGAGGGGCATAGTGTCCACACTTCAGTCTTCATTCTTCTTGAGTTTCATGTGTTTAACAAATTATATCTTATATCTTGGGTATCCTAGGTTTGGGGCTAATATCCACTTATCAGTGAATACATATTGTGTGAGTTTCTTTGTGAATGTGTTACCTCACTCAGGATGATGCCCTCCAGGTCCATCCATTTGGCTAGGAACTTCATAAATTCATTCTTTTTAATAGCTGAGTAGTACTCCATTGTGTAGATGTACCACATTTTCTGTATCCATTCCTCTGTTGAGGGGCATCTAGGTTCTTTCCAGCTTCTGGCTATTATAAATAAGGCTGCTATGAACATAGTGGAGCATGTGTCCTTCTTACCTGTTGGGGCATCTTCTGGATATATGCCCAGGAGAGGTATTGCTGGATCCTCCGGTAGTACTATGTCCAGTTTTCTGAGGAACCGCCAGACTGATTTCCAGAGTGGTTGTACAAGCCTGCACTCCCACCAACAATGGAGGAGTGTTCCTCTTTCTCCACATCCACGCCAGCATCTGCTGTCACCTGAATTTTTGATCTTAGCCATTCTGACTGGTGTGAGGTGGAATCTCAGGGTTGTTTTGATTTGCATTTCCCTGATGATTAAGGATGTTGAACATTTTTTCAAGTGCTTCTCTGCCATTCGGTATTCCTCAGGTGAGAATTCTTTGTTCAGTTCTGAGCCCCATTTTTTAATGGGGTTATTTGATTTTCTGAAGTCCACCTTCTTGAGTTCTTTATATATGTTGGATATTAGTCCCCTATCTGATTTAGGATAGGTAAAGATCCTTTCCCAATCTGTTGGTGGTCTTTTTGTCTTATTGACGGTGTCTTTTGCCTTGCAGAAACTTTGGAGTTTCATTAGGTCCCATTTGTCAATTCTCGATCTTACACCACAAGCCATTGCTGTTCTGTTCAGGAATTTTTCCCCTGTGCCCATATCTTCAAGGCTTTTCCCCACTTTCTCCTCTATAAGTTTCAGTGTCTCTGGTTTTATGTGAAGTTCCTTGATCCACTTAGATTTGACCTTAGTACAAGGAGATAAGTATGGATCGATTCGCATTCTTCTACATGATAACAACCAGTTGTGCCAGCACCAATTGTTGAAAATGCTGTCTTTCTTCCACTGGATGGTTTTAGCTCCCTTGTCGAAGATCAAGTGACCATAGGTGTGTGGGTTCATTTCTGGATCTTCAATTCTATTCCATTGGTCTACTTGTCTGTCTCTATACCAGTACCATGCAGTTTTTATCACAATTGCTCTGTAGTAAAGCTTTAGGTCTGGCATGGTGATTCCGCCAGAAGTTCTTTTATCCTTGAGAAGACTTTTTGCTATCCTAGGTTTTTTGTTATTCCAGACAAATTTGCAAATTGCTCCTTCCAATTCGTTGAAGAATTGAGTTGGAATTTTGATGGGGATTGCATTGAATCTGTAGATTGCTTTTGGCAAGATAGCCATTTTTACAATGTTGATCCTGCCAATCCATGAGCATGGGAGATCTTTCCATCTTCTGAGATCTTCCTTAATTTCTTTCTTCAGAGATTTGAAGTTTTTATCATACAGATCTTTCACTTCCTTAGTTAGAGTCACGCCAAGATATTTTATATTATTTGTGACTATTGAGAAGGGTGTTGTTTCCCTAATTTCTTTCTCAGCCTGTTTATTCTTTGTATAGAGAAAGGCCATTGACTTGTTTGAGTTTATTTTATATCCAGCTACTTCACCGAAGCTGTTTATCAGGTTTAGGAGTTCTCTGGTAGAATTTTTAGGGTCACTTATATATACTATCATATCATCTGCAAAAAGTGATATTTTGACTTCCTCTTTTCCAATTTGTATCCCCTTGATCTCCTTTTGTTGTCGAATTGCTCTGGCTAATACTTCAAGTACTATGTTGAAAAGGTAGGGAGAAAGTGGGCAGCCTTGTCTAGTCCCTGATTTTAGTGGGATTGCTTCCAGCTTCTCTCCATTTACTTTGATGTTGGCTACTGGTTTGCTGTAGATTGCTTTTATCATGTTTAGGTATGGGCCTTGAATTCCTGATCTTTCCAAAACTTTTATCATGAATGGGTGTTGGATCTTGTCAAATGCTTTTTCTGCATCTAACGAGATGATCATGTGGTTTTTGTCTTTGAGTTTGTTTATATAATGGATTACATTGATGGATTTTCGTATATTAAACCATCCCTGCATCCCTGGAATAAAACCTACTTGGTCAGGATGGATGATTGCTTTAATGTGTTCTTGGATTCGGTTAGCGAGAATTTTATTGAGGATTTTTGCATCGATATTCATAAGAGAAATTGGTCTGAAGTTCTCTATCTTTGTTGGATCTTTCTGTGGTTTAGGTATCAGAGTAATAGTGGCTTCATAAAATGAGTTGGGTAGAGTACCTTCTACTTCTATTTTGTGAAATAGTTTGTGCAGAATTGGAATTAGATCTTCTTTGAAGGTCTGATAGAACTCTGCACTAAACCCATCTGGTCCTGGGCTTTTTTTGGTTGGGAGACTATTAATAACTGCTTCTATTTCTTTAGGTGATATGGGACTGTTTAGATGGTCAACTTGATCCTGATTCAACTTTGGTACCTGGTATCTGTCCAGAAATTTGTCCATTTCATCCATGTTTTCCAGTTTTGTTGAGTATAGCCTTTTGTAGAAGGATCTGATGGTGTTTTGGATTTCTTCAGGATCTGTTGTTATGTCTCCCTTTCCATTTCTGATTTTGTTAATTAGGATTTTGTCCCTGTGCCCTTTAGTGAGTCTAGCTAAGGGTTTATCTATCTTGTTGATTTTCTCAAAGAACCAACTCCTCGTTTGGTTAATTCTTTGAATAGTTCTTCTTGTTTCCACTTGGTTGATTTCACCCCTGAGTTTGATTATTTCCTGCCGTCTACTCCTCTTGGGTGAATTTGCTTCCTTTTTTTCTAGGGCTTTTAGATGTGTTGTCAAGCTGCTAGTATGTGCTGTCTCCCGTTTCTTCTTGGAGGCACTCAGAGCTATGAGTTTCCCTCTTAGAAATGCTTTCATTGTGTCCCATAGGTTTGGGTACGTTGTGGCTTCATTTTCATTAAACTCTAAAAAGTCTTTAATTTCTTTCTTTATTCCTTCCTTGACCAAGGTATCATTGAGAAGAGTGTTATTCAGTTTCCACGTGAATGTTGGCTTTCCATTATTTATGTTGTTATTGAAGATCAGTCTTAGGCCATGGTGGTCTGATAGGATACATGGGACAATTTCAATATTTTTGTATCTATTGAGGCCTGTTTTGTGACCAATTATATGGTCAATTTTGGAGAAGGTCCCGTGAGGTGCTGAGAAGAAGGTATATCCTTTTGTTTTAGGATAAAATGTTCTGTAGATATCTGTCAGGTCCATTTGTTTCATAACTTCTGTTAGTTTCACTGTGTCCCTGTTTAGTTTCTGTTTCCACGATCTGTCCTTTGAAGAAAGTGGTGTGTTGAAGTCTCCCACTATTATTGTGTGAGGTGCAATGTATGCTTTGAGCTTTACTAAAGTGTCTCTAATGAATGTGGCTGCCCTTGCATTTGGTGCGTAGATATTCAGAATTGAGAGTTCCTCTTGGAGGATTTTACCTTTGATGAGTATGAAGTGTCCCTCCTTGTCTTTTTTGATAACTTTGGGTTGGAAGTCGATTTTATCCTATATTAATATGGCTACTCCAGCTTGTTTCTTCAGTCCATTTGCTTGGAAAATTGTTTTCCAGCCTTTCACTCTGAGGTAGTGTCTGTCTTTTTCCCTGAGATGGGTTTCCTGTAAGCAGCAGAATGTTGGGTCCTGTTTGTGTAGCCAGTCTGTTAGTCTATGTCTTTTTATTGGGGAATTGAGTCCATTGATATTAAGAGATATTAAGGAAAAGTAATTGTTGCTTCCTTTTATTTTTGTTGTTAGAGTTGGCATTCTGTTCTTGTGGCTGTCTTCTTTTTGGTTTGTTGAATGATTACTTTCTTAGTTGTTCTAGGGCGTGATTTCCGTCCTTGTATTGCTTCTTTTCTGTTATTATCCTTTGAAGGGCTGGATTCGTGGAAAGATATTGTGTGAATTTGGTTTTGTCGTGGAATACTTTGGTTTCTCCATCTATGGTAATTGAGAGTTTGGCCGGGTATAGTAGCCTGGGCTGGCATTTGTGTTCTCTTAGTGTCTGTATAACATCTGTCCAGGCTCTTCTGGCTTTCATAGTCTCTGGTGAAAAGTCTGGTGTAATTCTGATAGGCCTTCCTTTATATGTTACTTGACCTTTCTCCCTTACTGCTTTTAATATTCTATCTTTATTTAGTGCATTTGTTGTTCTGATTATTTTGTGTCGGGAGGAATTTCTTTTCTGGTCCAGTCTATTTGGAGTTCTGTAGGCTTCTTGTATGATCATGGGCCTCTCTTTTTTTATGTTTGGGAAGTTTTCTTCTATTATTTTGTTGAAGATATTAGCTGGCCCTTTAAGTTGAAAATCTTCATTCTCATCAATTCCTATTATCCGTAGGTTTGGTCTTCTCATTGTGTCCTGGATTACCTGGATGTTTTGAGTTAGGATCCTTTTGCATTTTGTATTTTCTTTGACTGTTGTTTCGATGTTCTCTATGGAATCTTCTGCACCTGAGATTCTCTCTTCCATTTCTTGTATTCTGTTGCTGATGCTCGCATCTATGGTTCCAGATCTCTTTCCTAGGGTTTCTATCTCCAGCGTTGCCTCGCTTTGGGTTTTCTTTATTGTGTCTACTTCCCCTTTTAGTTCTAGTATGGTTTTGTTCATTTCCATCACCTGTTTGGATGTGTTTTCCTGTTTTTCTTTAATGATTTCTACCTGTTTGGCTGTGTTTTCCTGCTTTTCTTTAAGGGCCTGTAACTCTTTAGCAGTGCTCTCCTGTAATTCTTTAAGTGACTTATGAAAGTCCTTCTTGATGTCCTCCATCATCATCATGAGAAATGTTTTTAAATCTGGGTCTAGATTTTCGGTTGTGTTGGGGTGCCCAGGACTAGGTGGGGTGGGAGTGCTGCGTTCTGATGATGGTGAGTGGTCTTGATTTCTGTTAGTAGGATTCTTACGTTTGCCTTTCGCCATCTGGTAATCTCTGAAGCTAGCTGTTTTAGTTGTCACTGTTAAGAGCTTGTTCTTCAGGTGACTCTGTTAGCCTCTATGAGCAGACCTGTAGGGTAGCACTCTCCTTAGTTTCAGTGGGCAGAGTATTCTCTGCAGGCAAGCTCTCTTCTTGCAAGGCAGGTACCCAGATATCTGGTGTTCGAACCAGACTCCTGGCAGAAGTTGTGTTCCACTCACTAGAGGTCTTAGGATCACGTGTGGAATCCTGTGTGGGCCCTTGCGGGTGTCAGGCGACTCAACTGGCAAGGTAGCCCGGAGCTCGAGTGGAGTGGAAGGGGTTTGTGCCCCAGATCAGGCCCGGGTAGCCTGCTTCCCTATGTACTGCAGTCTCAAGTTCCGCGCGATTGGATTGGGGCAGGCGCTGTGTTCCACTCACCAGAGGTCTCAGGGTCCCGTGGGGAGTCCCGTGTGGGCCCTTGCGGGTGTTGGGCAAGACTCTGCTGGCATGGAAGCCCGGGGCTCGAGTCGAGCGGAAGGGACTTGTGCCCCAGATCAGGCCCGGGTAGCCTGCTTCCCTATGTACTGCAGTCTCAAGTTCTGCGCGATTGGATTGGGGCAGGCGCTGTGTTCCACTCAACAGAAGTCTTAGGATCCCGTGGGGAGTCCCGTGTGGGCCCTTGCGGGTGTTGGGCAAGACTCTGCTGGCATGGAAGCCCGGGGTGGAGTCGAGCGGAAGGGACTTGTGCCCCAGATCAGGCCCGGGTAGCCTGCTTCCCTATGTACTACAGTCTCAAGTTCTGCGCGATTGGATTGGGGCAGGCGCTGTGTTCCACTCACCGGAGGTCTTAGGGTCCCGTGGGGAGTCCTGTGTGGGCCCTTGCGGGTGTTGGGCAAGACTCTGCTGGCAAGGTAGCCCGGGGCTCGAGTCTCGAGTCGAGCGGAAGGGACTTGTGCCCCAGATCAGGCCCGGGTAGCCTGCTTCCCTATGTACTGCAGTCTCAAGTTCTGCACGATTGGATTGGGGCAGGCGCTGTGTTCCACTCACCAGAGGTCTCAGGGTCCCGTGGGGAGTCCCGTGTGGGCCCTTGCGGGTGTTGGGCAAGACTCTGCTGGCATGGAAGCCCGGGGCTCGAGTCGAGCGGAAGGGACTTGTGCCCCAGATCAGGCCCGGGTAGCCTGCTTCCCTATGTACCGCAGTCTCTAGTTCCGCGCGATTGGATTGGGGCAGGCACTGTGTTCCACTCACCGGAGGTCTTAGGGTCCCGTGGGGAGTCCTGTGTGGGCCCTTGCGGGTGTTGGGCAAGACTCTCTGTTGAATACATTTTTAAATGTTCTAAAAATATATTGGAGTTGTTGTCCAGTATAGTCCCATAGACCCAGAAACAGTATAGATTATTGCCAATGGTTGTGTCTGTCCTTCAAAATATGATAGCTTTGGTGAAGAGACATCATACCTGAGTTGTTGTACATGGAAAACCCAAGATGGTAGATGCTTCCCCTCTACTTAGCAGCTTTCATTGTGTTAGAAGGTGCTATGTTCACTACTGGATGAAAAATAAAACATTAAGCTAATATAAAAACTACAGCCCCATCCCTCACCCCCAAATAACAACTGGCCTGGAAAAACACTTTAAGGCCCAGTACATAAGATGCAAAGCATATATGGCACCATTATTGGAGCCAAGAACCTATGACTTGACAGGTCATTGGTCCTAGTATAGTACTATGGTAGTACTAAAGTGCATAACACTAAACTGACTCCTAATGATTTGCTATTATATCCATGGATTAATGCATCTGTCAACACTCATCAAAGGAAGTTCTTTTAGCAGTAGATGGAAATTAATACAGAGACCTACAAAGAATAAGAAACTGCATAATTCTGAGCATTAAGTTAGAAGGCTATATCACACCCCATTTTCCCAAGACTTGCAAATCACTGTGGGAAAAGAAGTGGAGAGATTATAAGAGCCAGAGGTAGTAGATTACTACAAGGAAACAGTATATTCCAGATACAACTGAGCAGTTGACTCGTAAAGTTTTTGACAGCATGTGTAAGACCCATGCAAACTCAAGTAAGATAAAAATCACAACATGGAGAAGGGAAGTAGACACAAAGTCTCACTTATAGCAAAAGAAGTTTTGACAAATGATCGATGCTGGAAGAAGGAAAGTCAGTTTTCTTCAAGAGTGTATTCCTTAGAAAGTTGTTCAGGCTCTAGTGAGTAGCCACACATCCAAGAGTGTTGGATATTGGCAGAACAATTGGACTTGATGATTTTGTTTTTAAATGTCATAAAGTTGGATATGTCTAGAGATGGATGAATGTGGGAGGAGTTTTAAGATGGGTGAACATGATCAAAATGCATTGTCCTAAATCTCAAAAGAACTAAAAAACAAAACAAAAAAATCCATAAGAAAATACTTACAGAAACTTTAAACTAAAATTAAAATTTAGTTTAGAATGCACTATGCTAATTTTATTTCAGTTTAAAGAAATCAGTTCACTTTTAATCAGAAATTATACAAGTTTGGGAAGAAGTCAAATATCCAAGATCATTATCCATGTCACTAGGTTTGAAATCATCAAACATTAAAAAGATGATTTCCTTAGAGTTTTTAAACTTAGTGAGTCAATGAACTGAAAATAATTTTGTAATCATTGCTTTCTTGCAGATTCGTATAAATCATATACTTTAAAAAGAGAGAATTTCACCCTGAAGCTGATGATATATATCGTCATTTATATACTGCATACTTTAATATGTTCATTTTACAGTGTCAAATAATTTTCAAGTGATCATTTACACACTTATATCATGTCCTGTGTTTTATTTTCTATAGGATAGACCTGTAACCCTAAAATCAAATGTCACAAACTTCTGAGAAATAAGCTATATTCATGTAATTTATTAAGAGATTTTCCAATATCCAAAATGGGGACCATGAGTTGGATGTTAGGCTCACACAATTTTATCTTGTCTCAAAACTAATAATAATAATAATAGTAATAATAATAATCAAACAAGCAAATAAATGACAAATTCATTGACAATCTCTGAAATTATAATCTAACAGTAGCTATTTTACTTTAGCTATGTTGCCATGTAAAGTCAAATGCTGGTAGTAGGAGACCTGCCCTACAGTCTGCTTGTTTCTTGTACTTATAAAATGGAATGAAGTGGCCTAGGGAGATGACTTGGTACTTAACAGGATTGACTGCAACCCAAGTGGAGGATCACAACTATCTGTAACTCCACCTGCAGGGGATCAGACTCCCTCTGCTGGGCTCTGTGGGTATCTGGGATGCACATCTGGCAAAACACTCAAACCTATACAGTAAATAATACTTTAAAATATAAAATTAGGTAAAAATTAGTTTTTTCTTCTTTAAACTACAAAATAACAACATCTTTTTAATGACCATCTCCAATTTTATTTCTAATATAATATTTTCATAGTTTTGTCTACATCTTTTTAGTTTCAAACTCAGTTAAATATGGGAAATATATGTATACATATTTGATATATTTAGTGCTGTTTACATCTTGTTCACATGAATAAACATGACTTTATGTGGTTTAGATAAAACTATCACACATTTTTTAAAATCATTCTATAATTGGATGGACATCTTTCTTGCTTTTGTGTGTGATTGCTGATATAGACAAGTCTTCCTTGCAATGTGTGAATAGTTCTCTATAACACATTTCAGAAATAGGCATGTTGGATATGCACATCTTTTTATTTTTAACAGGCATCCTCATATCCTTCCTATATACTCTCTCCTACCAGGTACTATCTCTGTTATTCTTTTAATGTGTCAATATTGGATAGTAACTAATTTTAATTTTTAGCTAAAATAGGTATGAAGGATACTTTCATACATTTCTAGTAACTATTGACATTATAAGAAATTAAACACTTTAATATAGGTTTATTTCAAAATCAGTTGATAATTTTTATTCTCCCATTTTCTTCTTGGATTCTTTGACTTATTCTTGTTTCTCTTCTTCATACCTGCTTCTCTGTTTTATATATGTAAATAAAACAAATATATTTTTTTCCAGAACATTGATGGTACATATTGTTCTGAGGATAAGGCATGGTCTAAATAAGAATTTGACCCATAAACAGAAGATGTAATGATGTAATGTAGGGTGACAGATGATACATAATCAAATAATCATCCCATGCCACTAGTCTTGTCAAATGGTGCAAGAACTCATACTTGCTCTTCACACTGGAAATATTTAGATGCCCTTTCTTTTAGCACCATGAGAATATTATCAAAGGGGAAAGGAAGGCATTGTTACTAAGAAGGCATTAGAATCAAATAAGAGAAGGAATGGTTGCTGTAACAGAGGAAGTTTCAACAGCTTTATTCCTTGTAAAAACAAAAGTAATAATGCACAACTTCATCCTGGTCATCTGAGATTTAAAAAAAAAAATGATAGGAGCCTAACTGCATTCAATAACATAAATCCTCCCGAGACAGATTCCAGGAACCACAAAGTCCTGATAATGCTCCGTTTTTGGTAGCTGGTGTCTTGAAAGAGAGTAGGCCATTTTGCAGGATATGAAAATAGGACCTTTTTATATTCATACCCTAACATTCTTTTATAACGGACCCGACTTTTATGTTGCTGGAAATAATAGCATGCAGCAAGGCCTCTACAGTGTAACATTAGCTGCTACCTCAGGCTTCTAGAAAACAACAACAACAACAACAAACAAACAAACAAACAAACAAAACAGTGATTTTTCTTCCAAAAGAGCAATGCAGGGGTTGAAAATGCTGACCTAAACCAAATCCAGGTTTCTAAAGTGGATTTTATGCCAGAATGCTAAAACTTGTAATTTTCTTATTTTAAATTAATTTTAGTGGGTTATAATTTCAAGAACCTAGGATTTCAAATGTATTTTTCAAATCAATTTCACACACATACACAAAATTCACTTTGTTGTTGGATATTGACGTCCCAAAGGTAGAAGTCAGTCACAGAGTAGATACTGTACCAACAGAAGGGAGAAGATGTAAAATAGAACCTATTGGATTGCCAAGTATTCTCATCACAAAGGAGTGAGAAAGAGGATGAGCAGAAAAAATAGTAGTTAGTGACTGCTGTGAGGAAATAAAAATAACTTGGCTTTAGAGACTTTATATTTGAGATCAATTTCAAAGATAAACATTAGTCTACAAATCCACAGACACTTAGATAATAGAAAGCTGCCTTTAAGAACTATTCAGCTAATTAAGCTAGACACAGAAAGAGAACTATTGCGTGCTTTCTCTAGTGAATGAATCCTAGAGTTTATGTAGGTACATAAAACCATGCATGTATATAGCATAACCTAGTAGAAGCTGAGCTCTCTCATGAGAGAGATAACAGGATGGGAAAAGAAGAACTGTAGAGATAGATGAATATGGACATGCACACTACACACTTGTATGAAAATGTCCTTACAACGCCCAACAGTGTGTATAACAAACATATGGCATTACAAATATTTAGATACTTAATTTTCTTCACACTTGAGATAACTAAAAACTTCTTGAATTGAATGTTTATCTGATTAGGTGATTTCATAAATAAAAGTAGTGCTACTCAGAGCTGGCAAGATGGCTCAGCTGTTAAGAGCACTTGTTGCTCCTCAAAAGGTCCAGGTTTTATTCTACGCATCCATATGGTAGTTCACAATAGTCTGTAACTCCAGGTCTTGGGACCTGATGCTCCCTCTTCTAGCCTCAATGGGCACCAGGAACATACATGGTACCCAAACATAATTACAGATAAATCACTCATAGATATATTTTTAATTTTTAATTGTTAACAAAAGAAGAAGAAACTGTAAAATTTATATTGCTAAATTTCAAAATCCAAATTTCAGGTGAAAATAATGATAATTTGACATATTTCTTTATATTCAAGTCCACATTCTCAAAAGTCACCTAAATTCAACCTTGGTTGCTAATATTTGTGTATTAGGTATACACAGATGCCCAAAACCTTATTCTGTGGAGTAAATGAACTTATACAAACAACAATCTCTCATTTATTAAAAATGCTTTGTTTCAGTTCAGAGTAGAACACAGAACATTCTCAAAATGTTTCATGTTTTTAAAAGAGGGAAGTTAAATGTATCATAGTCTTTTCACTTGTTAAATCTTTTTAATTTGGAAGGTAATTTATTTTCTAGGTATATTATGGTTGAAAGGAGATTTTTTTTTTTTTTGCCCTGTGGCAATGTAATTGTGGTCACTTCTAAGATGTAGTTACAGACTTAATATCAAACAAGTGTACCAGGTCAAAATGCTGAATTTCCTCACTTCCATAGCGTGTCCAAATTAAATTTGTCTGAGGCTCACAAAGCCTTCTTTGTGGGTTCTCATTTACACAAGTTATCCACATCAAAGATTGTTATTTATAAGAAAATAGTCTTTCCTTTGAAACACTTGAAAATTTTGTTTGTATAATAAAACAAATGGAAATAAACATTATAATCCAAAACACTGTAAATACTAAGTGAAATACTTACCATCTATAATAGAAATTTTACCTCGACTGATACTGAGAAAGTCTTAAAGAAGAATGTGCCTTCAATGGTTTGTGTTTCAGTATTTACAAGTGTCTAGGAAAATTAAAGCTTAATATGGAATGTAGTTTTAGGTTATTTTATTTAAAAGGTGAAAGGCATTTAGGCATTTAACCTCCCAGGACGCCATAAAAAACATTATCTTAGCATTCCAATTTAATTTAATTGTGTGAATCTATGAAACAATTTTTATTATTACAATATACAGAATGGCATCATTTTACAATCTCTGAGACCTAACTATTTTTTAAAGATTTATTTATGTATTTTATGTATGTGAGTACACTGTAGCTGTACAGATGATTGTGAGCCTTCATGTGGTTGTTGGGAATTGAATTTTTAGGACCTCTGCTCACTCTGGTCAACCCTGCTCTCTTGGTCAACTCTGCTTGCTCCTGCCCAAAGATTTATTTGTTATTATACATAAGTACACTGTAGCTGTCTTCTGACACAACAGAAGAGGGCGTCAGATCTCATTACTGGTGGTTGTGAGTCACCATATGGTTTCTGGAATTTGAACTCAGGACCTTTGGAAGAGCAGTCAATGCTGTTACTTGCTGAGCCATCTTGCCAGCAAGAAACCTTTTAAGACATTAAAAAAAATGGAGAAATAGAGTCTGAACATATTTTCCTTCTTGTGAGATGTGCAAAACATTTAAAACTAATTTTCAGAGGCACGGGAATAAACTAGTATATTCTTAGTGGAAATTGCTGCACTGATAGATTGCTAATAGTTTCATCCAAAAAAAAAGAGAGAAAAAGAAAGAAAGAAAAGAAGAAAGAGAGAGAGAGAGGAGAGAGAGAGGGGGGAAGGAAGAAAAGCTGGTGTTTACACTTATGAAAGTGAACATGTTTCTTTATTGGGACTCAGATATTTTCAACACTGATAGAAGTTAATGGAGATGAATGTGGAAATAACATGTTATTTGAAAGCATAAATATGTAATATTTGAGATAAATGTGTAATTTGAGGAAATCACCAATATTTCTGTCCAAATAAATGCAGTAGCCAATGCCAGTATTACCTGCAGACTGAGAATAATAGAAGGTTTTCCTGACCAAAATGTTTCTCTTGATGGTTTAAATGAAATATCTGATTACCACCTTTTGTCTCCTAAAGATAATGAATACAGTCCAATTAGATTAAGGATCATTTGACTTTAGAGGAATAGTATAATATAAAATTTAATCCACTTTCTAATCAATATGACTGGTGTGTAAGAGACAAAGAGGAGGGGCATAATTGTCTTTTTTACTGGAAGAGCACTGACTGGTAGCATTTTGCACCTTAAGACTCATTTTTAGTCTCTGGGAGCTCTAGGGTGACTCAGTTGGTTGATATTGTTCTTCCTATGGGGTTTGCAACCCCCTTCAGTTCCTTCAGTTCTTCCCCTAGCTTTTCCATTGGGGTCTCTGGGCTCAGTCTGATGGTTGGCTGTATCTCCATCTGTATTGGTCAGGTGCTGGTAGAACCTCTCAAGGAACAGCCATACCAGTTTCCTTTCAGCAAGTGCTTCTTGGCATCAGCAATAGTAGTTCCCAGAGACTAAACCACAGAGTAAACAGAGAAATCCATGGCTCCAGATACATGTATAGCAGAGGACAGCCTTATCTGACATCAGTGGGAGGGGAGGTTCTTGATCCTGTGAAGGCTTGATGTTCCAGCATACGGGGATGCTAGAGTGGTGAGGCAGGAGTGGGTGAGTGGGTGAACAGCACCCTCATAGAGGTATAGGGTAAGGGGGATGGGATGGGGCTTTGTGGAGAGGTAATCAGGAAAGGGAATATCAATTGAAATGTAAACAAATAAAAATGATTACTAATATAAAAGAGAAGATGATGCTGAAATCTTCTGGGGGGGGGAGACTCACTTATAATAGATGATCCTTGACCCACGACCTCCCTGATTAGACAGTTTCATTTCATCCCTTTATGTGGTGGCAGAGCAACTGTGACTTGAGTGTTAGGAGCATCAATTCTGTATTAATTCACACATAGTGCATGGCATAGAAAAAAAGGAAGAAAAAAAGCAGATACCTGATTCTACTCTTCATTAACTTCGTGGGAGATTTGGGGACTTGGAACAGATAAGGAGCATGTTAAATGAGAACAAACCCAGGATGAACACTTGAGCAACAACCTAAGAAGGGATTATTTATTTCCCTTCTTAAACAGCACCTCCCCCTGCCTGCCCCTATATCTGCTGCCCTGTTTCTGTACTTAATATAAGACACACTATCATTAAGTCAGCTGTTATTAGTTAATATTAATAATTATAGTTGATAACTCATTGCCAGTAATATCAGCATTTAAAAGTAACCTAATGTTAGATTTTTGAGAGAGCTTATGCATATGGGTGATATGCACATTCAAACTAGAACAGCTTTTAATCTTAAATTAATATAGAAATTCCTCTTCAGTTTGTACATATAAATCTATACAGCTAAGACTATGCAGCTAGTTGTACATACACCTAGACCTCTCATCACTCAGTAAAGATTCATGTTTTTTGATGGATATAGTCAGTATATCTTATTATGAAATTATATAAATTCTACAAGATTCCTTCTCCTAGAAATGTTATCAATAGTATGTCTGTCTGTCCATCCATCTATCAAAATATCCTCTCCATAAGCATCTTCAGAGGGAGAATAATTCATTCTAGATCTCAAGTCTTCTCAAGGAAAATTGGCCAGCCTTTGGCAAATTCCACACTTGTTTCAAAGTTTGCATAAAACCTGGACTCTTTATTTAGGATTACGTGATGGTTTGACTTTTTTTTTTTTTAACTTTCTCAAAGCCAAAGCCACGTTGTCGTCTTTCTAGTTTAATAATTGTGTGAACCAATTTCTTATTTTCATCAATTTTTCTTGATAATTTAATTTCTTGATAATATAATGATAATTTGTTTCATGGTAATAAATTAATAGAATAATTTAAACAAATATATTAGAAAGTATTACTTGATTTTATAAAAGTTTAAATCCTCAAAGATATTATCATTTCATTTCACCTTTTTATTTTTAAGGTTTTTTCCTTCCCATCGTCAAAGTCCATCCTTAGGGTTCTGATAAGGTGGCTTTGCATAGCATTAGATTTACATCCCCCGTCCCATTGTCCTTCACATGCCTTTGGGAAGTTTACATTAAACTAAGAAAGTAAGTACAGAGAATCTGTATGATCCTACAGGCATTTAAGTGAAAGCTGTGCTTATGTCTCTCCGACAGGATCATGCTACCTTTGTGTGTGTTGGAACAGAGAGAACAGAAACCTCAGTGGCTCCTGGGTTTCTGTAGGTCACAGCTGGGAATGAGAGGCACTGGCATGCTATAGTGTAACAGGCTGAGTTTTACAAGGGTCTGGAGCATTTGAGGTGATAGAACTATGCAGGCTGTAAACTGCAGACACCATCTGTCACAGAGAAAACACATTAGCAATGGCCACCTGTTCATACGTAGTCTTGCCCTTGTCCCAAAAGTTCATATTTGCTCTGATGTGTGTTTGCTGTTTCTGAGTCATGAAGCTTTCTAGTGACTAATGGGACATGTTTTGCATATTCCTTATATAAATATTCTGTCTTCTGATTAGATGACCTTATTTAATTTACAGTATATAGGGATGTATTTCTTTTTTTAATTAGTATTAGATATTTTCTTTGTTTACATTTCAAATGTTATCCCCTTTCCTGGTTTTCCCTCTGAAACCCCCTATCCCCTCCCCCAGCTCACCAATCCACCCACTCCCATTCCTGGCCCTGGCATTCCCCTACACTGGGGCATAGAGCCTTCACAGGACCAAGGGCCTTTCCTTCCATTAATGACCGACTAGACCATCCTCTGCTACATATGCAGCTAGAGCCATGAGTCCCACCATTTGTTTGCTTTAGTTGGTGGTTTAATCCCAGAGAGTTCTGGGGAGTACTGATTAGTTCATATTGTTCCTCCAATGGGGCTACAAACCCTTCAGCTCCCTGGGTATTTTCTCTAGTTCCTTTATTGGGAACCCTGTGCTCAGTCCAATGGATGACTATGAGCATCCACTTCTGTGTTTGTCAGGCATGGCAGAGCCTCTCAACAGACAGCTGTATGAGGCTCCTGTCAGCCAGCTCCTGTTGGCATCCGCAATAGTGTCTGGGTTTGGTGGTGGTTTATGGGATGGATCCCCAGGTGGAGCAGTCTCTGGATGGTCATTCCTTAAGTCTTTGCTCCACACATTGTCTCTGTAACTTTTTCCATGGGTATTTTGTTCCCCCTTCTAAGAAGGATCAAAGTGTTCACACTTTGGTCTCCCTTCTTCTTAAATTTCACATGGTTTGTGAATTGTATCTTGAGTATTCCGAGCTTCTGGGCTAATATACACTTATCAGTGAGTGCATACCATGTGTGTTCTTTTGTGATTGGGTTACCTCACTCAGGATGATATCCTCCAGATCCATCCATTTGTCTTAGAATTCCATAAATTCATTGGTTTTAATAGCTGCGTAGTACTCCATTGTGTAAATGCACCACACTTTCTGTATCCATTCCTCTGTTGAGGGACGTCTGGGTTCTTTGCAGCTCATGACTATTATAAATAAGGCTGCTATGAACATAGTGGATCATGTGTCCTTATTACATGTTGGAGCATCTTTTGGGTATATGCCCAGGAGTGGTATTGCTGGATGCTCTGGTAGTACTATGTGCAATTTTCTGAGGAACCGCCAGACTGATTTCCAGAGTGGTTATACCAGCTTGCAATTTTTTTCAAAGATTTATTTTATTTATATGAGTACATTGTAGCTGTCATCAGACACATCAGAAGAGGTCATCGACCCCACTACAGATGGTTTTGAGCCACCATGTGGTTGCTGGGAATTGGACTCAGGACCTTTGGAAGAGCAGTCCGTGCTCTTAACCACTGTGCCATCTCTCTAGCCCAGGGATGTATTTCTTTACTAATTGTCAGTTTTCTTACATAATCAATTATATGAGGACATTTTTAATTTCCTTTTCAACTATAATTTATTGTGGACATATTCTACTATGTGTTGGATATTTGTTCACATTAGCCAAAAAGAATAGACAAAACTTGTTGGTTTCATGTATTACAGCTCCCTGGAAACTACCTAACAGGCTCTCCATCTCATCGGTGATTTTAAAACGAGGAAAGCTGTCTCAAGCCGAACCTAAGCCGCCAGCTTATAACCCATGATTTGACTTCAAGTCATTTGTTTTCACTGCTCTCAGACACCCCTTTTCTCAGAACCCCTCTCCAAGTCAAAGCTGGTCATTGGCACTGAATGAATAAGTTACTGGCTGTTCTCTAAAGAACATATTGAAGAGAAAACTGATAGACTTGTTTTATAAAATGTTACATCATAGCAGTGAAAAATACGACAATGGGTATATATTTTTCCTCATGTACTTTGTGAATGAAGGAAATTTTGAAGTTAAAATTTGATGACATTATTATCCTCCACTCCTTTTCCCCTTCAGTCCTTTCCATAAACCCTCTCTCTCAATTCAAGACTTCTATTTTTTATTTTTTTTTTTTACTTCTATTTTTTAAATTGTTATTATATACATATCTATGTGTTTTGAATATATAAATACAACCTGGTCAGTCTGTATAAAGTTACTTCTTTGTATATGATGGCAGAGTTTATTTAAAACAAAAATCACCATTTAATAATGAAATGGGCACATTTTTGAAGTGCTATTTACTTTGGTGTAACAATGGTTAGTGACACTTTGTCTTGTCAGAACAAAAAGCCTGTAGTGGCTGAGTAAAGGGTATTTCCTACAAAAATAAAATGCTCGAATTTCCAATAGTTTCAGATTATGAATTACACTTAAGTCAAGTAGTATTATTTAAAATAAAGATCAACTCTTTCAGGAATCCTCTGAAAATAAAAACACAAGAAGCTTGATTGGTTGGTTAGCTGAAGCAACCAATGAGCACATTGCTATCAGCTGTGGTTAACTCCAGAAGCTCTCCCTCCATCTTCATGACCATGTGTGTGAGCTCAAATACTTTCAGTGGTTTGTCAGAATACACTCTGTTCCATCGCTAAATATTTCTCATATTCACTTGCCTAGAATAACAAGCTGCAGGCCTGAGGGTTCTTCCAAGTATGTGAATTCCTGTGGCTTTGTTTTACTTTAATACTTTTGGATTTTGTATGTAAAAGCAGGTGTGTGTCTGACTGCCTGTTTGTCTGCATATGTATTATTCTAACTATTTCATTTATAAGTTAACTTTTTTTTTCAGTTAGAAATAACACTTCTTGGGCAAGTGTTTTAGAGCCTTGAAATGAGACATACTATAACTCTTATTGAAAAATAATTTATCAGTTCATATTACTGAATCATGCCTTAGTTAAGAAACCAAAATATTATCTTTAGAAAAATAACAATCTCAGGTTTAAAGTGTCTCTTTTTTTTAACACTGCAAGAAATCTTAAGTGGGTCCTTATATAACATGTGAATATTGCATTGTTATTTTAGACTTGTGATAAGAAATCATCTTTTGGGTTAAGAGTTTATATGGAATATGAATTCCTGTGGTTAGGCTTGCTGGTAACTTACAGCAAGACTAATAGAGTGAGTGTGTGTGTATGTGTGTGTGTAAAAGGTAGCTCTTTTATGGAAAGCCATTGTGAATTTTGCCTTGTAGTTTTCTCTAGAACTATCAATTCAGATCCACATATTTATATGAGGTTTTAAAATAACAGTATATTAGATTTGGCTACTACTTTCTCCTTCCCTCAACTGACATCTGTATGAGGATCAGCCTTTGGAGAGGACTGAACCATAGCCATAAACTACTTTGACTATCAGGCTATGTAGTAGTTGAGATCCACCGACCTGGGCAATATAGATGGCTGAGCTCTGCCCTAGCAACTCAACTTATGCGGCAGCTGTACCATCCTCTGGCATAGTTTTCAAGTCTCTGCAGTGTTGCTCTCTCCAGCTGCTAGGAGGGAAATTGGTTATGAAAAATCATTTATGTATTTGGCTCTTAAAATTTTCACATAAGGAAGAAGTTTGTCTCAATGCTATCATTATACAGGAGATGTCAAAATTTATGTAATGCCAACCTGAGCAGCCACCTGCCAAACAGTAAGGTATAAACAAATATTCAAGGGATATAGAAGCAAAGGTCTCTTCTAGCTTTAAATTCATAAGACATGACAAAATCAATTACAAATGTGTTTCAAAAAGTGCTACTTTATCAAAATCACAGACAATGTATTTTTACAAAATATTTTCCTTGTTTAATATTCTACTTCTCAAGTACCTGTACTTGCATTACAGAATACAATAAAATAATCAGAATTCTAGTGGCTGCTACTGTATCCCCAAAAGTTCTATCCAAAACTAAATAAGAATTAGTTTTCAATTTTATGTTGTTTTGACTCGTCCAACAGATTGATGAAAGAAAAATCTTGCTGTTTTAAGTTTTAAATCTGGAGAGTTGGTGAAAATTCAGGGGATAGCTAAAACTCTTTCATACTGTCTTGTTAGGACTCTTTGCACCACAGAAAGAATAGAGGGCAGATAAATATTCCCCCAGAAGGAACACAAAATAACTTTTGGACCCTGATCCAAAAGCACAGAGAGGAATTTCCCCTCCCTGCTTTTGTCTCTCCTTGGCCTAGTCTATCTACTTTTAAAAGCAGAATTTTGCTTTCCCAAAATGTACCAGACAGGAATTTGTTCAAATTCCTCAAAACCAAGCCAGGAAACTCAGAAGTTCCAGGCATTCGTGGCAGGGTGAGGAGAGGCTGTCTGTGAAAACAAGCATGAGTCATTGCAACATGGCTGCAGGCTTGCCCTCCTGGGCCAACTCAGGGATGTGGCTCAGATTTGTGAGCCACACTTGCTTTGTTTTAAAACAAAAGGCTAGTGTGAGTGGATTTTCAGGATATTGATACAGAATCAAAGCCTAGAAAGGTCCTGCATTTTAAAAGAACAATAGTTCTTTTATTGGTATCTGTCAGAACATTCCAACTCGAATTCACTGCCAGGAAATATCCTGGTTTGATATGATTGAATGGAGCCCAGACTACCTCCGGTCTTTTATCCTAAGGTATAAGTTAGTTAATTGTTTTCTGTGATACATTCATGATCCCGTATGACTCAAGACAAAACCTAAGGCAAGCATGGCCTCAAGCAAGAGTATCCCATGACCCTTTAAACTTTACTAACTCATTGCTGGGTATTTGATCTGTGCCCATACAGCAGTAGCAAATGCATTTAAGTTTAAGAGAATTAGAAGATGCACTTGCCACATTAGGAACGTAATTGCTAAATATCCATCAGTGTTAAGAAGGCAGGATGTGAACATAGTGACCAGACAATAGTTTTGACAAACATTTGGTTCTATTTCCTTAGTAGATATGGAAGTTAAGGTGCTCTCTTTGCTAATTTCATTGAATGAATTTGGAATACAGGCTCATTAGACCTTTTCTGTCAGTACATCAGAAATTAGTATTAGTAATCTTTCCAGTAAGACACTGCAAACATTTTCTTGTATTTTTAAATAGTGGTTGTTACAGATCAAGCAACTGATTTAAAAATTGATTTGTAAGGTACAATACTGACAGGCAGACACACACACACACAATACAAAAAAATTGAAAAGCCTACATTGATGGAGAAGAATGAGTTATACCTGTTGAATAACTAGTTAATAAAAAATACCATTAAAGATTTAAGTAAGTGCCTCATCTGTCATCTCTCTGTGTGTGTGTTGAACTTAACTATCATTTCAGGGAGTGATTTTTATGATTTTCTGCTGCCCTCTTGAGCAGTAATAAAAAGTTCATGTCATCTCATCAGCCACTCTGCAAATACCTGATGGCTCTTTAGGGTCCTCAGGCAAACACTTGCTAAGAAGGTAGCATTGCTGGCCAGATTGTCTCTGGTGTGTTACAATAGTTTTGCTAACATGCCTAATGAGGCTATAGAAAGGCACTTCATTCTAAGAATAAGAGTTGCTCAGAGCTCTTTGGCTCAGAATTTATTTGCTGTGATATAATAGACACTTGAAGCAAATTCCTGGAATGAGTCAAGTTTTCATTCTCTTTAACTCCTGTTCCACCTAACTCACTGCTTTATATATAGTGTTCTCAAATACTTTGTTAGAGGATCTAGCAGAAACACAGATAAATGCTTAAGTACATGGAGCAAAAGTTATTTGTAGACAGAAACATCAAATGGCTTGCTAATGTTCTTCTTGGGTCAACCAGCAGAATCTTAGCAGGATTGAGCCTTGCTGCTAGTGGGGCCTTTTTAAATTCCTATGCTATTGATATTCTTAGCATTGTGGCCAAGCTGACTAGGGGTAAGGAGAGGACCATGCCCTTACACTCTTTACCTTAAAGCTCTCATTTTAATCAAAGGTGTTCAAATACCCAGTTCTAGTTTTTGAATTTGCAATGAAATTCTCACATTGTAACTATAAAGTCCTGGCTTCTTTGTCTGTCTGTCTGTCTGTTTGTTTGTTTGTTTGTTTACCAGTTCCTAGTAAACCTTTCAAAAATTTCAAAGCTGAAATACTAAAAGTAACTGTGCTTCTGGAACTGTCTGTACTCCTTGCTCTTTGAGAAAACATAAGAGCTTCTAATTAATAGTGATTTAATGTTGTGTGGTAGCCAAAAAAATGCCATGATTTCCCAGGAGAGTCTAACTCCAAGGCCAGCATTGGTTGGTCCAACATCATATGGATATGAAATCATGGACACTTGGAGTGTTAGGGAAGGGAACAGAACATGAGTTGTGGTAAGTGTGGTCTCATTAAGTCAGAAAATAAGCCTTAAGAAGCCCCTTTGATCTGAAACCACTGCTCCTCAAAGGCAAACAGAGGGGTGCCTAGAAGGATTACTCTGTACCCATAGGAAGCTCTCAGTCTACCTGGAAAGTACCCAGGCACAGAAAGCTGGAAGTATTTACATTGGCATATGACTTTGACATCTCTGGAATGGTTCTAATTTAATACCCACACTTCTCTGCCAATACCAGCATGTCAACACTTCTTTTCCATGTGTGAATAAAACCACTAAAGATCTCACTTCTCCTTTCTAGAGGTGTTTTCTACTCATAATGGGAAATTTTAATCAGTTTCTATGTCTAAATGAATATATTCCAAGTAACAGTGCTATTACCTATAAGATTTTTAGCTTAGAAAATATATGTAAACATAAATATTCATTTTCTACATACTCTTTAATTTTATTTCAAAATTGTACTACTGCAGAATAAGAGGTTTCAGGAGATTTATTGATTTCAATAGTGAGACACAGTTGTGTTATCATCTAGAAACTAAGTAAAGGTCAGAAACATTAGACTTATAATTGTATTTTGTTCATAGTGTGCATAAGTGAAAAGCCCAGAAGGGTATGTTAGACCCCTAGAATTGGGGTTATAGGCAGTTGTCACCCACCATGCACACAGTGCTGCTGGCAGGCAGAGACAGGCAGACTCCAGAAGTCACTGACCAGCTAGCCTAGCCAATCATTAATCACCAAAATCAGGTTTAAAGAGTAAAGTGGAGAGCAGAGCAATATAGGAAATTTTCTAGTATCACTATATGGCAGACACACACCCTTGCAGAGATGCATGAACCTCCATATAAACATATGTACATACATCCAAATATCTTCATCAACCCAACAACAACGGACACACACACACACACCAACAAATGCTGAAGTAAGGAGAGAACAGCTAGATAGGGGGAAACAGTATGATAGAAAGTAACTCATATCGTGACCATGGGCTGAAATATTGTTTAAGACTGTGGCGGAATCTGGATGAGTGAAGACATCGCACACAGGCAGATAAATCAAGGGTGGGACACTGAAAGTTCACCTCACAGAAAAAGTAAATTCAAGTATAGATTTTTATCACCAACAAGTGTGCTTGAGTTCCAAGTTATAATAAAGTTAAAGTGGAATTAGGGAAGCAGCCACTTTGCTGCACATCAGCTTGTGGCTGTTTGGGTTTTGAAGAGAACAGAATGTCCCTGTGCTGAGAGGGTGCGAATAACATTTGCACAGAACATTATCATGCTTCCAGGAACATGGACTTATAGTTAATCTATTCTGTGTTTGTCCATGAAAATATCAGTGCCTCATACTGAGTCAAAGACAAAACCACAATTATTATAATTGAGTTGTATAAATTTTATACCACTTACTTTATTCAAATGATATAAATTTTCTTTTTAGTTTTTAATTAAACTCGCTACGCCCCCCCCCCCAATGTTGGCAATTAAATTCAAGTCCTTGTGCATATTTCACAAGCATTCTCCCTCTCCCTCTCCCTCTCCCTCTCCCTCTCCCTCTCCCTCTCCCTCTCCCTCTCCCTCTCCCTCTCCCTCTCCCTCTCCCTCTCCCTCTCTCCCTCTCCTTCTCTCTGTTTTGTTTTTCGAAACGGGTTTCTCTGTGTAGTCCTGAAACCAGGCTGGCCTTGAACTCAGAAATCTGCCTGTCTCTGCCTCTCAAATGCTGGGATTAAAGGTGTGTGCCACCACAGTCACACACAAGCACTCTCTTACTGAACTATATTTTGAGCAAAATACGTGAACAGTCATTTAGGTGCAAGAGCTGGGCTTGTGTGATAGCTTAGTGAGTAAAGGTGCTTGCCAACAAGCATGACAACCTGAGTTTAACCCCAAGACCCATGTTGTGGAGGAAGAGAAAAATACTTCCTCAGGACTTCCACTGACCACCACTTGTATGCAGTGGCACACACACACACAAATATAGTACTTTTTAATCACAGAAATTTTATAAAAATTTTCTCCTAATTTTTTTTAAGTAAACTGATAAGTGATCATTTAATGAGATGTTTCTGGCTATAAATTGGAGGTTGGCATGTTTCTAGAATCTAGTGGGTGAGAAGTCAAGGATGGTATACTGTACTTACTACACAAATGCCTGAACAGGACTACTCAAGAGCATCACCTTTTCCAATGCCTTTAACACCACAGCTGACAAGTCCTGCTTTAAAGACACAGCACAATGAGCCTACGGCCTTACTAATATAGGTTTGTTAATTCCCATGGACACCGAATGGAATTAGATCTAAGTCCAAAATTACAGTAGAATGTAAGTTCTTCTGTAGGGCTTTTGTGAACTCCTCTTCAAACTACTCAATAGAGTGGTGTAATTTGGTTTGGTTTCCATTGATTCTTTAGTTTAATAAATACCTTGCTCTATAGAACCATTCTATTGCTTTTTTTTCATTAGATATTTTCTTCATTTACATTTCAAATGCTATCCTCAAAGTCTGCAATACCCTACCCCCACCCTGCTCCCCAACCCACCCACTCCCACTTTCTGGCCCTGGCATTCCCCTGTACTGGGGCATATAATCTTTGCAAGACCAAGTGCCTCTCCTCCCAATGATGCCAACTAGGCCATCTTCTGCTACATATGCAACTAGAGACACAGCTCTGGGAGGTACTGGTTAATTCATATTGTTGTTCCTCCTATAGGGTTGCAGACCCCTTCAGCTCCTTGGGTACTTTCTCTAGCTCTTTCAATAGGTGTCCTGTGTTCCATCCAATAGATCACTGTGAGCATATACTTCTGTATTTGCCAGGCATTGCCATAGCCTCACAAGAGAGAGCTATATCAGGGTCCTGTCAGCAAAATCTTTCTGGCATATGAAATAGTGTCTGTGTTTGGTGGTTGTATATGGGATGGATCCCTGGTTGGGGCAGTCTCTGGATGATCCTTCCTTTCAACTTAGCTTCAAACTTTGTCTCTGTAACTCCTTCCATGGGTATTTTGTTACCCACTCTAAGAAGGAACAAAGTATCCACACTTTGAACTTCCTTCTTCATGAGTTTCATGTGTTTTGCAAATTGTATCTTGGGTATTCTGAGTTTCTGGACAAATATCCACGTATCATGAGTGCATGCCTTGTGTTTTTTTGTGCTTGGGTTACCTCACTAAGGATGATATCCTCCAGATCCATCCATTTGCCTAAGAATTTCATAAATTCATTGTTTTTCATTGCTGAGTACTACTCCATTGTGTAAATGTCCCACATTTTCTGTATCCATTCCTCTGTTGAGGGACATCTGGGTTCTTTCCAGCTTCTGCCTATTATAAATAAGGCTGCTATGAACATAGTGGAGCATGTGTCCTTATTACAAGTTGGAACATCTTCTGGGTATATGCCCAGGAGAGGTATTGCTAGATCTTCTGGTAGTACTATGTCCAATTTTCTGAGGAACCACCAGACTGATTTCCAGAGTGGTTGTACAAGCTTGCAATCCCACAAACAATGGAGGAATGTTTCTCTTTCTCCACATCCTAGCCACCATCTGCTATCACCTGAATTTTTGATCTTACCATTTTGACTGGTGTAAGGTGGAATCTCAGGGTTGTTTTGATTTGCATTCCCCTGATGATTAAGGATGCTGAACATTTTTTCAGATGCTTCTTAACCATTCGATATTCCTCAGTTGAGAATTCTTTCTTTAGCTCTCTACCCTGTTTTTTTTTATATAGGGTTATTTGATTTACTGGGGTCTATCTTGTTGTGTTCTTTATATATATTGCATATTAGTCCCCTATCTGACTTAGGATTGGTAAAGATCCTTTCCCAAGCTGTTGGTGACCTTTTTGTTTTATGAAAGCGTCTTTTGTCTTACAGAAGCTTTGCAATTTTATGAGGTCCTATTTGTCGATCCTATTTGTCTCCATCTTACAGCACAAGCCTTTGCTGTTCTGTTCAGGAATTTTTCCCCTGTGCACATATCTTTGAGGTTTTTCCCCACTTTCTCCTCTATAAGTTTTAATGTTTCTGGTTTTATGTGGACTTCCTTGATCCACTTAGACTTGAGCTTTGTTTAAGGAGATAAGAATGGATCAATTTGCATTCTTCTACATGATAACCACCAGTTGTGCCAGCACAATTTGTTTAAAATGCTGCCTTTTTTCCATTGGATGGTTTTAGCTCTTTTGTCAAAGATCAAGTGACCATACCAGTATGGGTTAATTTCTGAGTCTTCAATTCTATTCCATTGATCTACCTGTCTGTCTCTGTACCAGTACCATGCAGTTTTTATCATAATTGCTCTGTAGTACAACTTGAGTTCAGGCATGGTGATTCCACCAGAGGTTCTTTTATTGTTCACAATAGTTTTTACTATCCTAGATTTTTTGTTATTCCACACGAATTTGCAAAGTTCACTTTCTAACTTGGTGAAGATTTGAGTTGGAATTTTGATGGGGATTGCATTGAATCTATAGATTGCTTTCAGCAAGATAGTGATTTTTACTATACTAATCCTGCCAATCCGTGAGCATGGGAGATCTTTCCATCTTCTGAGATCTTTAATTTCTTTCTTCAGAGACTTGAAGTTCTCATCATACAGATCTTTCACTTCCTTAGAGTCACACCAAGGTATTTTATATTATTTGTGGCTATTGTGAAGGGTATTGTATCCCTAATTTCTTTCTCAGCCTATTTATTTGTGTAGAGAAAGGCCACTGATTTGTTTGAGTTAATTTTATATCCAGCTACTGCACTGAAGCTGTTTATCAGGTTTAGAAGTTCTCTGATGGAGTTTTTAGGGTCATTTATATATACTATCATAATATCTGCAAATAGTGATATTTTGACTTCTTCCTTTCCAATTTGTATCCCCTTGACCTCCTTTCGTTGTCTAATTGCTCTGGCTAAGACTTCAAGTACTATATTGAATAGGTAGGGAGAAAGTGGGCAGCCTTGTCTAGTCCCTGATTTTAGTGGGATTGCTTCCAGCTTCTCTCCATTTACTTTGATGTTGGCTACTGGTTTGCTGTAGATTGCTTTTATTATGTTTAGGTATGGGCCTTGAATTGCTGATCTTCCCAAGACTTTTATCATGAAGGGGTGTTGGATTTTGTCAAATGCTTTCTCAGCATCAAATGAGATGATCATGTGGTTTTTGGCTATGAGTTTGTTTATATAGTGGATTATGTTGTTTGATTTCTGTATATTAAACCATCCCTGCGTCCCTAGGATGCCTACTTGTTCATGATGGATGATCGTTTTTATGTGTTCTTGGATCCGGTTTGTGAGGATTTTATTGGGTATTTTTGCATCGATATTCATAAGGGAAATTGATCTGAAGTTCTCTTTCTTTGTTGGGTCTTTATGTGGTTTAGGTATCAGAATAATTGTGGCTTCTTAGAATGAATTGGTTTGAGTACCTTCTGTTCCTATTTCGTGGAACAGTTTGAGGAGAATAGTTTGAGGCCTGTTTTGTGACAAATTATATGGTCAATTTTGGTACCATGATGTACTGAGAAGAATGTATATCCTTTTGCTTTAGGATAAAATGTTCTGTAGATATTTGTTAAAACCACTTGTTTCATAACTTCTGTTAGTTTCAATGTGTCTCTGTTTAGTTTCTGTTTCCAGTCTCCCACTATTATTGTGTGGAGTGCAATGTGTGCTTTGAGCTTTACTAAAGTTTCCCTAATGAATGTGGATGCCCTTGCATTTGGAGCATAGATATTCAGAATTGAGAGTTCCTCTTGGAAGATTTTACCTTTGTTGAGTATGAAGTGCCCCTCTTTGTCTTTTTTGATAACTTTGGGTTGGAAGTCAATTTTATTTGATATTAGAATGGCTACTCCAGCTTGTTTCTTCAGACCATTTGCTTGGAAAATTGTCTTCCAGCCTTCTGAGGTAGTGTCTTTGTCCCTAAGGTAGGTTTCCTGTATGCAGTAAAATATTGAGTCCTGTTTATATAGCCAGTCTGCTAGTTTATGTCTTTTTATTGGGGAATTGTGTCCATTGATATTAAGAGATATTAAGGAAAAGTAATTGTTGCTTCCTGTTATTGTTGTTGTTAGAGTTGGGATTCTGTTCCTAAGGCTATCTTCTTTAGAATTGTTAAAGGATTAATTTCTTGCTTTTTTTGGGACATAATTTCCCTCCTTGTGTTGGAGTTTTCCCTTTATTATCCTTTGAAGGGCTGGATTTGTGGAAAGATATTGTGTGAATTTGTTTTTGTCATGGAATACTTTGGTTTCTCCATCTATGGTAATTGAGAGTTTTTCTATATAGTAGCCTGGGCTGGCATTTGTGTTCTTTTAGGGTCTGTATAACCTCTGTCCATGATCTTCTGGCTTTCATAATCTCCGGTGTTAAGTCTGGTGTAATTCTAATAGGTCTGCCTTTATATGTTTCTTGACCTTTTCCCTTACTGCCTTTAATATTCTATCTTTTTTTTAGTGCATTTGTTGTTCTGATTATTATGTGTCAGGAGGAATTTCTTTTCTGGTCCAGTCTATTTGGAATTCTGTAGGCTTCTTGTATGTTCATGGGCATCTCTTCCTTTAGGGAAAAAAAAAAGTTAGGGAAGTTTTCTTCTATAATTTTGTTGAAGATATTTACTGACCCTTTAAGTTGAAAATCTTCATTCTCATCTATACTTATTATCCTTAGGTTTGGTCTTCTCATTGTATCCTGGATTTCCTGGATGTTTTGAGTTAGGATCTTTTTACATTTTGCATTTTCTTTGATTGTTTTGTCCATGTTTTCTATGGAATCTTCTGCACCTGAGATTCTCTCTTCCATCTCTTGTAACCTGTTGCTGATGCTCATATCTATGGTTCCTGATTTCTTTCCTAGGATTTCTATCTCCAGAGTTGTCTCCCTTTGGGTTTTCTTTATTGTTTCTACTTCCCTTTATAGATTTTGGATGGTTTTCTTCAATTCCATCACTTGTTTGGTTGTGTTTTCCTGGAATTTTTAAAGGGATTTTGTGTTTCCTCTTTAAGTACTTCTACCTGTTTAGCAGTGTTTTCCTGTAATTCTGTGAGGGACTTTTGTGTGCTTCCTCTTTAAGGACTTCTACCCTTCTACCTGTTCCCCTGTCTTTCTCTCTTTCTCTCTTTCTCTCTTTCTCTCTCTCTTTCTTTCTTTCTTTCTTTCTTTCTTTCTTTCTTTCTTTCTTTCTTTCTTTCTTTTCTTTCTTTCTTTCTTTTGACAGGGTTTCTCTGTATAGCCCTGGCTGTCCTGGAACTCACTTTGTAGACCAGGCTGTCTTTGAACTCAGAAATATGCCCCCCTCTGCTTCCCAAGTGCTGGGATTAAAGGCGTGCACCACCAGTTATTAATGCCCTTCTTAAAATCCTCTACCAGCATCATGAGATATGATTTTAAATCTGAATCTTGCTTTTCGGTTTTGTTGGGGTATCCAGGGCTCACTGTGGTGGGCTTGCTGGATTCTGATGATGCCAAGTGGTCTTGGTTTTTGTTAGTAAGATTCTTACATTTGCCTTTCGCCATCTGGTAATCTCTGGTGTTAGATGTTCTAGCTGTCTCTGGCTGGAGTTTGCTCCTCCTGTGATTCTGTTGTCTTCTGTCAGCACTCCTGGGAGTCCAACTCTCTCCTGAGTCCCAGTGGTCAGAGCACTCTCTTCAGGTAAGCTCTCCTCTTGTAGGGAAGGTGCACTGATCCTGCTGAAGATGAAGATGAAGATGAAGGCCCGTAGGGAACCTGTCCAAGAAGTTCTATTGCTTCTGGGGCCCACATGTTCTCCTGTGTGGACTGGTCTCTGAGTGACCCAGGGTACAAGATGGTGCTCTCAACTAGGTCCTGGGGTCAGAACCCTCTCTGGAGGCTGACTCGCCTCAGTGATCCTAAGATCCTGGGTGTGCTAGGGCACCTGAGGTGTGGAGAGTCCCCTGGGGACTGTGGGACCATCTGTGGAGTTCATGCCCAAGGTGGTGAGGGGCTGGGGCAGACTTGAAGGAGCCCCAGTTGCTGGTCCAGCAGGTTTCCTTTGTTCCTGTTTCTGCTGGCCCAGACCCCTCTGGATTGTTTTGGAACAGATGTTGTATTCCACTCACCAGTGATCCCAAGATCCTGAATGTGCTCGGGTGCTTGCAGCATGGAGAGTCCTCATAATGTAAAAACTAAACAACAAAATAGGAAAACAGAAGAACATTTCAACAGAAAAAAGCGGGGGGGCAATCTTGGGGCCATCCACCAAGTTCACGCCAAATGGTGCGGGGTTGGTAGAAACAGTATTAAAACCATGCTGTTCACTCTTATAACAAAACCGCGGAAGCTTTGTGTTTGGATAGGGGTTGGTGGTGGTCCTGGACATGTTTGTTGTTGTTGTTTTTAATAAGTCATTACCGCAATTTTGTTTGTATCATTTAAAAGTGACTTAATTTGTTTTGCTTCTGTAACACATAACTAGGTAAAACAAAGAGGATTATTTTAAAAAGCAAAATAAAAACAAAACAAAACAAACAAACAATAAAATCTACACAGCTTCTTACCCCCTTTTTATGAAGAAAAAAACCAACAGAAGTGTGAGATAAGAAGATGCTTCAGTTAGTAGGACCACTTGCTATGAAAGCAAGAGGGTCTGAGTTCAAATCCTCAACATCCACAAAAAACCAGGTGTTGTCTAGCATGCTTGTGTCTCTAGTGTTCAATGGGCAGAGAATCCCCAGTTACTTTGCCAGCCAGTTTAGCCATGTTGTGAGATTCTGGTTCAGTTAAAAGCCACATATTTCAAAAAAAAAAAAAAAAATCAAGCAGAATGATGATGATAAAGGAAGAAACATCACCAGGCATCTTCATCTGGACTCTGCTTGAGTGCACAATGCTAAATACATACACCACCCAAACATGATACAAAACACACACCACACACACACACACACACACACACACACACACACACAATCTACTAACCCCAGAAAAGAAACCTATGACAGAATAAATAATGGCTATACCAAAGTCCAATTTGATGAACGAATGAGGTTTTATTGGAGTTACTAACAGATGTGTGGGTGAAGCATTACTTATAGATGCACAGATAAAAAGTAGATACACCATCAAAAGCCCATCCAATACAGGTAGGGGAAATTGTACTCAGAGTTCTCCACAAAACCTGTAGGAGCTTAACAAGTCCAACATATCTAAAGATTCTTTTCTTGACATCAGGGATGATCAGAGTCACCTTCCCCAGCAGTTGTTTACTCTCTCTATAAAGCTCTAGAATCTTCCACATTCTGCTTTCTCAGACATATAAAGTTTTGTTTAGATCCTGAGTCTCAAGGGTCTACTACTATCTGGAGGGAATGTTTCAATTGAGAGGAACCTACTATTCAACACACACACACACACACACACACACACACACACACACACACACGATAAATAATACATAAAAATAAATAATTAAACAAGAAAACAACATACACAATCCTAAAGATAATCAAAACAGGTAGGAATAAACCTATGTTCAAGATACAAAAACATGCTGTACTCATTTTTTTTTTTTTTTTTTTTTTTTGAGACAGGGTTTCTCTGTGTAGCCCTGACTGTCCCAGAACTCACTCTGTAGACCAGGCTGGCCTTGAACTCAGAAATTCGCCTGTCTTTGCCTCCCAAGTGCTGGGATTAAAGGCGTGAGCCACCACACCCAGTGCTGTACTCAATTCTAATGCAGAGACACCCTACAGAAAGTTCCAAGGTCAGTATTTACCATCTATATGTAGAGTTTTGCTCTCTTTTTATGATGAACTCAAAGCATAGGTGGAAGAGATAAAAAAAGAGTGAATGGAATTAGAGATGATGAGTTGAACATGATTGTTGTAATTTTGTTTCATACAAAACTTTAATTTGTGTCTGAAAAATTTGGAGTACCAGAGTGTTTTTGTAAAATGTTTTATTATTCTTCACAAGAGAATGCATTATATTCCCAGTTATTATAGAATCATTATTCATTTAACACAAATGTTGCTATTTTAACAAGAAATTATATTTTTATAATGAAAGTTGACCAAAAAATACAATGAAGCACGTCTGAGGAGTGTCAAGTTTCTTTCTGGGGCGGGGGAGGGGGGGGTGGGCGGAGGTGGGGGGATGGGGAAGTAGCTGAGTCTCCTAGATAGCAGGAGACCACTGAGAAGCCAGAAGCCAGCCAGACAGCAGGGCACAGAGGCCCCAGTATACAGCTGTAGTCTTCTTCCGGGGCCAGACACCACTAGCCATGGAAAAAAAGATCACACAGTTTACTTGTATCCATTTTAAATCATGCTCAACCTTTTGAAAATCTTTCCAGAAGTGCTTTTTCTTTCCCTGTATTTTGCAAAGCCAGGTACAGATGGATAAAAAGGAGTGTTGCACTCTCTTGCCTTTGACCCTACAACCTGCTGTGACATCCTCAAAGCCATCTGACCTGGTACAGATGAATGTGATGCAGGGGCCACGAATGGTTCTTTAAGCAGTCACCATTGTCCTGCGGGGGCTTTTGTGATATTTTCAGCCTTCTGATTTACCAACACACCTTATTTTTGAGCTGCACTATGGGTTATTACTGACTCCTGTTTCCCCTTTGCTGAATTAAGACGCATGGAGTGAAAGCATCAAGATTACATGTTGCACACACCATTTGCCCTTAGTTCCAAACAGCATCTTCCCTGTAGATATAATACAGACAAACTCAAGCAGGACAATCCCCATTTTACCAAATAATGTACCATTGGTGAAGCTGTTAAACTTTAATAGTGGCTTATAATAGATTTCTGCAGCCACTTTTCTGTTGCCCTTCAGTAACTAGGGGAAAATAATGGAAGTAAATTTTTTATATTAAAATTGTCCTTTGTATTAAGTCTACATGGCAAAAATACTGCACATGTTCAGAACAGGAACTGGGGGTCCAGTTTTCATTTTCTGCTAGTGTTTTGTTGCTTGGCTGAGCTGCTCAGGATTCAGTGTTTGTGTGCCTGAAAGCTTCATCTTTCACAAGTTCTTTGATATATTATAAATTTACCCATGTTCCTTCATAAGAGAATAGACTTTGTTCAAATACAGATACCAACTGAAAATATTATGTTCTTACATTCTAGTCTCAAACAAGAAAAAAATAGGATTGGGCATTAAAAACATAAGTTTCAGGTATGACCTGATGAGTAAGGTCAATCGTTGGTCTTATCACTGTTTCAGAACAAGACAAATGGCCTTCACTTTCCTGCTCTCTAAAAGGTTATCAATAGTTGATAATATTTGCCTCTGTCACCTTTTTCCATATTCCTACCTAATAAGAAAGAGCCCCCTCCTTAGCCAAACACTTTTTATAAACCAACTATTATGGTGATAAGTTACCAAAGTTAAGCCATGAGTCTTAAAATGGAGGCTTGTGTACCTCATTTCTCATTGTATGCAGAGATGACAGTCTCATAGAAGTATAGAAAAGAATAGCTTGGAAAGAAAGCTGAGGAGGGAAAGATGTGTGCAATCCACTGGAAGTAAATTCTGATGCTCACGGCAATACTGGAAAACAAGTGTGTGTGTGTGTGTGTGTGTGTGTGTGTGTGTGTGTGTGTGTGTGTTTGTGAGAGAGAGAGAGAGAGAGAGAGAGAGATGGTGATGATGATGATGATGATATATACAAGAATACACATGTGGAGTGGAGATCAGGGGCAACACTTTTGGGAGGCAGGTGTCTCCTTCTAGGTTGTGTTGAGACAAGTACTCTGTTGTTTCTCTAACTGAGCCATGTGTTTCCTGTTATCAGGTCCTTTAGCTTCTGGCCAATTCTGTCTCTACTTCCCATCTCGAAATAAGAGTTCTGGTTTTACAGAAGCCCACCACTATATCAACCATTTTTGACATTGGTTCCTTTGCACCTATATCAGCTGAGCCATCTTCCCAGCCAACAATTAGTTTCCTATTTCAACTAGCTAAAAAAAAAATTGATCTGAATGCTAATTACCCTGATTTTATTGTTATATGTTATGAATATGCATTAAAATGTTCCATATACCCCATAAACCTACAAGGCAATGAAATATATGTTAAACATAATTCTAAAACTTGCATTTAAATATTGAGGCAATACAAAAAGCAAGCTACATTCCACACAAAACTATAATACATGAAGTGATTTTGTAGTTAAAATTTACCAAATAGGACTCCCCTTCTCTCTGATTTTCTTCCCTGCCTCTATGTCTCATTATCTGCATTTTCAGTGACTTTCCATCACACATCTGTGTGTTGTCTCTGAATGCTTTTGTGTTCCTCTACGGTCACCCCGTTTCCTGCAAACACAGAACACAAATGTGATGAGGCCCACCAGACTCTTCCAAACTAAGTCTTCTTAGTTTGGTCATTTAGATAATTGTATCTCATAATTGCATTACTTCTTTTTATGAATAGAATATTCATGGTGGTTATTGGTTATATTCCATAATAATTTAAGTCCTTCATGGGGGTTGAACTTACTGCATTCATGTACCCTATCAGTCTTGTGAACAATACAGATCACACTCACTTTATAAATAACTTTAAGTACACAGCAGATTTTAGGTTTTCACATAAAAGTATTCTTAAACAGGTGCTCCTATTCTGTGTTGATGATATTAGTGCCTGAAATGTCTTGAGAACTCATCATATATCATTGTCAAGGTTTTATAGAAACTGCCAGTTAATCCTCACAGGAAAAGGAGGTGTGTACACAGAGGTCATTTAGTGAAAAGGAATGATGCTGTCAGTTAGATATCTAGAAACTTGCTCCAGAGAGACTGGGTTAATTCCATTTCTCCAAACTATCACTATGAGTCCTTTAATACACCTCTTTATCTCAATGTGTTTTAGTCTCTGTAAAACATCTCATTGTGTTAACAGAACAAAATATGTCTCTTCTTCCTGTTCAGTATCTCATGTTTTCTTAAACCATGTATTTTAAACTTCATTGTTATTACCAGGAGTGTGTTCAATGAACTGCTAGTTGTTAGTGCTGCAAGGCACTGTGGGATAATTTACAGCCTTACACCTAAGCATCATGAAACCTGGAAAGAGTTCCACCAGGTTGATTACTGGAGCCAAAGGTAGTTAAGTCCCCTAGTAAGAAAGTGACTTCTCAGGGTTGGGGATTTAGCTCAGTGGTAGACCACTTGTCTAGCAAGTGCAAGGCCCTGGGTTCTGTCCTCAGCTCTGAGAAAAAAAAAAAGGAAAGAAAGAAAGAAAGAAAGAAAGAGAGAGAGAGAGAGAGAGAGAGAGAGAGAGAGAGAGAAAGAAAGTAAGTAAGTGACTTCTCAGACCTATTCCATTCTGGTTAAAGGTATGGCAGAAGTTTCTAGCACCTACACACTACCAATTCCTAAAGTACTAAGAGTCCACGACACCCAATTTCTGTAGTATTTCTCTACAAAGTTCAATACTTGTTTAACTTTCCCTGTACTAAATGCCTTAAATATAAATTAAATTACATTATAAATAATATAAACTTGTTATTGTTGGTAATACTAAAATCACCCTTGCTTGAAGTCAGAGACAACTTTATCAATATCCTAAGAACAGCAAAATACCACACATAATTTTAATCCCTTTGAGAGGAGCCTCTGTTATAGAGACAATGAATGTGAATAACTATTGATTATCTGAGAAGTGTTTTCTTATTTCAAAAGCCAATGATGATCAATCTGTTCTCTCGTTTTGACAGGCACGAGTATATTCACAGTCTATGAGGCTTCATCTCAGGAAGGCTGGGTATTCCTCATGTACAGAGCAATCGACAGCTTTCCCCGCTGGCGCTCCTACTTCTACTTCATCACACTGATTTTCTTCCTTGCTTGGCTTGTCAAGGTACTAGAAATACTGTACTCAGAGCACATGTAGCCTGGCTTATCAAGGCACTAGAAATGCTATACTTAGAGCACATGTAGCCGGGCTTGTCCAGGTGCTAAAAACACTGTGCTCAGAGCATGTCAATTTTGTGATGTTCGGCAGCTGTTTTGTTTTGGTTTTATTGAACACTAGGCTTCTTCATCTCTAGTGTTTGGTAAAAGTGGTTTTGTCATTTCCTTTCAGAATGTGTTTATTGCTGTCATCATTGAGACATTTGCAGAAATCAGAGTACAATTTCAACAAATGTGGGGAACTCGGAGCAGCACAACTTCTACAGCCACCACACAGGTATTGTTTCAGTGGGATGATCACAATCCATTCAGCCTCAGGCATACCCCATCTTCATAGAAGTGACCTCCGCCAGGGAATGCTGCTGTAACGGGATGCTACATTAGGGCACAGTGGGAGAGTGGTTTTAAAAAACAGGTAAAGGGGCTGGAGAGATGGCTCAGAGGTTAAGAGCACTGGCTGTTCTTCCAGAGGTCCTGCATTCAAATCCCAGCAGCCATTGGTGGCTCATAACCATCTATAATGTAATCTGGTGCCCTCTTCTGGCCTGCAGGCATACATGAAGGCAGAGCACTGTACACATAATAAGTAAATAAGTAAATAAATCTTTAAAAAAACAAAACAAAACAGATGAAAAGGCCTAAAGCTAGGACAGTCATCCCAGACTCTTATTCCAATATGGTGAAAGTGATCTAGTGGCTTAAAAGTACAGTGGGTGGCTTCAATACAAAATAAAATTGCCAAAAATGTCTGTGGATCTTTGACTGGATTCTAAGACAACGAGTCCTCAAAGGCTTCCTGCGAAAATACCACAATGGAAAGTTTCCTCTTTTTTTTGAACCTTTATTAGTGTAACCTCAAGCCTATACAGTGGTCTTTATATAGAGAATGTATTTAATTCAGAACAAACCAGTCAAGGTACAAGTGAATGTAGAGAAGACTCAGTCCTCCCTGCATGACTGTGGTTCTTGAAAAGTCAGCCTGTGTTCAGTACGGTTTCCTTCTCCTGAGAAATCAGAGATGTCCCGAAACAAAAGCCTCAGAGCATTTGACTCTAAGAGGCACTCTGATACCCTATTACTTACTTATTTTTGTTTATACATTTTGCTTCTTAGAAATGGGAAGAGCAGGCTCATACATCTTCTAGAATGAATAGAAGGAGAGAAAAGAAGCATCTAGAATTAAGAAGGAAACAATTTAATGCTTTTTAGCAATTATTTTGAGATTTTATGAAGAATGAATTCATTAAGTGCTTGTATAGATCTATTGGTTTAAAGGTCTCTATGGAAAGGTCAGAGTGAAAATTTTATTTAAGACTTTTATCAACCCTATTTTCAAGTGTCATTAAACATAGAAGGCTGATATATATATATAGTGGTGTAGATATCAAAATTATCCCTCCTTTGTTACAAGTAAAATCATGTCAAAATGATTCAAACGTCCATGAAAAGAAATTAGCATGCTACATAGATTATGTCATAAACACCACGTTGTGGAACTTTCAAGGAATCAACCAGAAAGCTCTTGTTCCTTGTCTGGCCCTTGTTAGCTGACTCTGAGGTGTAGCAAAGTTTCAGGTCCTTCCTCAGGTGACAGTCTCTTGGCAGGCATGTTTTCTGTGACACTGAGATGTAAATGGAACATAAGACTGTGAATGCAGCTCTTACATGTAGCACTCCTAGGGGGTGGCCTAAAATGTCCCTAAAACCATATTTTGCTTATTAAGTAACTCCGACAGATAAAATCACAGCTGGAAAGGTAAAGAATCAAACCAGCAAGCAGTTATAATAGAAGATGAAATGTGAAAATTTTGAACAAAGTCGCACAAAATTATTTTGATGTAAAATTGCACTTAATGTGGAGGCATAAATCAGGATTTCAAGAGGGAACTCGCCTGGATGTTCAGCAGAGGTAATCACATAGAGAACTGTGAAAAACCTTCATTAAGAAAAATGCTATGGCTGAGGACCCGGTTGCTAAGCAACCTAAGCTCCTGCAGGCTTCCTCTTGGTAAAACACCACTTAGGCAGCCTAGCAACTGGCCTTAGGCTCCACCTACTCCTCAGTCACCACTTGCAAAAGGTCCCTGAAGCTTTTGTGTGTGCAGAAGTGGGGCTGAACATTTGCGGAGACTGTTCCATTTGTAAAATCTGACCAAACTCGGAGCCTGGACTTCCCTTTTATTGGTTTAAAGCACTAAACCATAAGTGTCTAATTCTAACAACATAGGCTCCAAATTGATTAAATAATGTTGATTACTGTATGTCACACAGCTTTTTGGACATGAAATAATTTCTTGCCTTTATCTATTATGTGGGAAATTCATGTTCAATGTGTTTTTTTTTTTTTTTTAACCAAAGAGCTAAAGAGGGCTGGGAATATTGGACTCAGCAATGTCTCTAATTATGTGAACTTCCCATGAAAACCACATGGGTGGAGATGTAAGCGTATACACACACACACACACACACACACACACACACACACGTACATCCTGAGGAGAGAGTAGACCTTTAGACATAGGCAGTTCTCTAAGAATTGGCCCTGATATTTCAGATGCAAAACAGAATCCATGGTAATTTTTTTCTTTAAAATATCAAAGCAATATTTTTATTTTAATGGTCACTAACAAATGTCTCTGAGTGACCACATAGAAACAAATTAAGGAACTATTGCTTGCAAAACTTTTGTACGAAGCATGCTATGGTGCCAACAGCAAAATGAAAGCAAACTAGAACTGATCCTTTCAGATTCTTAATCATAGACCTGGCTGAGCTGCGCTGGGGCCAGTGACTCCATTCTGTGTAGTTCTTGGTGTGGATCATCTTGTTACAGACTCAGACATAGACTGGTGTATAGGTCAAGAGGTCCACATTCCTGTTACAAAATATACTTTGTATTAGACCACAAATAGAATTTCTCATGTCACCATATTTAGGGGTGTGGCCCCAACTCTGGGTGTTAGTATGTGCAGACATGATCTAGGAAAGCTTTAAACACAGCAATTTCTTCATCCAAACCAACCTTCACATCCTTCACTGAACAGTTCACCTTATAGACCTGCCATCTCTTGACCTAGACTGAAGAATGCTAGAGATAAGCTGACTCCACTTTGTCCAAAATAAAGATGGAAGACCTATCAAAGCCCAAGGCCACTCTGTTGTATTATGCATACTTAAATTTTATAAATTTTACAATGGCATCCTGTTGGAGTTCTGACACATAAGCACTGTGCTGTGCGATGAGAACAGTATTCCTGAGACTGTCATCAGTGACTGAGCACTCTAGCTGACAGATGCTATCTGAGTTATTATCCTCTGGCTAAGTCAGAAGATGGATGAGGGTAGAGTTGATGCAAGCACAAGGGTGATTTTAAGTTGTTCCTTCTTTGCCTTCCTGTCAACATCCTCAGAATTTGCCTAAATCACCCTCTGAAAGAATGTGTGATGCTCAGCAAGAAAAGTAGAGTGTAAATGAAAGACACATGAGCAAAAATGGAAAGAATTGATTCACCACAAAGAAAAAGAACACCACGCATAACCCAATGCTCAACTTGAGGGAAAAAAATTGCTTAGTGTCCCCAAAGCCAGCAGTTTCCACATGAATAGATATCACTCAGATGTGTGAGAAGGCAGTTAACAGATACAGCTCAGAGAAAGGGTGTCCCTGAGTGGTGCAGCAGCGAGTTCTTTTCAGGGAGAAGCCTTAGGGACAACATGAAGCATTCACCATAGGAAGCTGGGAACAAAAATTAAGCTTTGTGAGACTTACTCAGTAAATGTATTATTTTGATGACCTTTTTTTCTAATTTGTTTCAAGATAAGGTCTCACTCCATAGTCCAGACAGGCTTGAACATGTGGCAGTCATCTTGCACCAGCCTCCTGAGAGCTGGTTTCACATGTATGTGCTGCATTTCATGGACTAAATATAGTCTTTGATAATGAAATCCTGCCAGGTGTCCACCCTCCTAACTTTAACAAATGATCTATTTTTAAAATACTTAACTTCAGAAAAAGCAGAATGATTTTAAAATATATTAAAGTTTTTCTCCATATTGTGTGTGTGTCTGTGTGTCTCTGTGTGTAAGCAAATTCACATTAAAAGCTTGAAATTTTAACACATTTTCAAGGTAACCTGATGATTGGGATGATATTTAACTGTTTTGTAAACCAAGCTGCCAAAAAAAACCCAAATAATTACAAAATTCTATCATTTTCAAATGAACGAGCCTGAGCTAATTCACAGGGCTGAAATCCACATGCTTTCCCAAATGTTTGTACTAAGAAAAGAGTGTTCATGGGTGTCCATTATATTATGATGGATAGTGTCCCTCCCACTAGTTGATCCAGTCTTTTTGCAATGCAGAAATATATCAACAGTGACATAGAGTATCACTTTAAAACCTGTCTTACTTGTTTACATGCACACATGTGTTAATTTTCTGGAAATTAAAATGTCAGTAATGACTGTCTTTTGAGATATTAGTTAATTTTTTCACATTTATTTCAAATTTCTAGATGTTTAATAATAAACATTTTAATAAGAAGATAATAATCACATGATTAAAATACAAGGACCACTGAACATTTTTATTAAAAGCACCTGGGTTGGATTCTACTACATAGGCCAAATACTCAATATACATAGCTTAGATAACTTAGATTTGTGTTCTTTAAGGGTAAAGTTGAAAGAGATCACTTGGGTTTGGATCACTGGTCCAGGTTACTAATAAACCTGTCCCTACTGACCAACCCACCATCACCTTTATGTTCCACTTTACATAGTCTCCCTTCCTGTAGTTACATTGTAGACTACAATTATCTCTTGTAGCTGTATCTTTCACATTTATACAAGCCAGCAGAAAAGAAATACAGGAAGAACAAGAAGGCTCTGCTTAGAGCCTATAGGCTACTGTCTAGCCACCCAGTCAATGCAAGCTTCCGGAAAAGGGCAGCAACTGGTTCTTTTGCTGGGTGCTTAGTGACCTCATAAAAATGTCCTGACATTGGAAGACAAACTAAACATGGCCACAGTCATACCCATTATCCTCCCCAGGGACCTTATCCCTTGGAGTTCTTGTCTCTGTTAACTAGCCTGGTTTTAAAGATCTAGTCATCATATTAATCAATCTAAATAATGTATGATTTGGAAATCTAAAGAAAGTATGACACGTTTGCATTTCTGATACTTTATTCCATACACAGGGGTGACCTTCAGAGAACTCTTTTGCTAACAATTAAATTGATTTATTTGATTTGGGTCTGCTGAAAAAATATAATTTAACAGAGAAAATTAGTTTGCCACCAGTGAAAGGAAATATTAGCCCCAGGGGTGCTATGTGCCTTGACAAGACAGTGTAGAAGGCATCGACAGAGAGTTCTTAGCCAGTGACTGACAGCATAGGTTTTGACAGTTGCCCTTAAAAGGAGAATCCCAGAATTATGACAGGGCCTTTAAAGGTCACTTTAACTAGTTTGTTATTCCTGCAATGTCTATATTCTCACAGTAAGCCCATTCATGAAGGATGTGCTTAGTTCTACCACCAAGAATAACTTTTAAATTTTATTCTAAGGAGAAAGTAAGTTCTATAAATAGCAGGGAAGGACTATTTGCAATAACATCTTTGGTCACAGAATCTTTGTGTAAATGTGCACCTCAAAGGTTTCACTTAAATCTTTATGTACGGCCTGTGAGGTTAGGCATCATTTATTTTCCATTGTCGTAATCATGACACAGAGAATATTTTTCTTCCTGAAAATTATAATCTTTCTGGCTAGAGTCTGAAAGTATAATTATGGAGCCTATATAATGATCCATGTGCCATTAATAGGGAATCTAGTAACGATTCCCTATTACAACAGGGGGTAGGACCAACGTAAAGTCACAAGTAATGGTAGCAATGCAAATTCTTTTTTTTTTTTATTGTATATTTTCTTTATTTACATTTCAAATGTTATCCCCTTTCCCAGTATCCCTCCCTCCCGGAAACACCCTGTCACATTCTCCCTCCCCCTGCTTCTATGATGGTGTTCCTCCACCCACCCACCCACTCCCACCTCCCCACCCTCTATTTCCCTACACTGGGGCAACTATCTATCAAGCCTTCATAGGAACAATTGATGCATGAAAAGGCCATCCTCTGCTACATATGCAGCTGGACCCATGTGTACTCCTTTGTTGATGGCTTAGTCCCTACAAGTTTGGGGTTCTGGTTGGTTGATATTGTTGTTCTTCCTATGGGGTTGCAAACCCCTTCAACTCCTTCAGTCCTTTCTCTGACTCCTCTATTGGGAACCCCAGGCTAAGTCCAATGGTTGTCTGTGAACATCCACCTCTGTATTTGTAAGGCTCTGGCAGGGCCTCTCAGGAGACAACCATATCAGGCTCCTTTCAGCATGCACTTCTTGGCATTCACAATAGTGTCTGGGTTTGGTAACTGTATATGGGATGAATCCCCAGGTATGACAGTATCTGGGTGGCCTTTTCTTCATTCTCTGCTCAATACTTTCTCTCTATATTTGCTCCTGAGAGTATTTTGTTCTCCTTCTAAGAAGGACTAAAGTATCCACACTTTGGTCTTCCTTCTTGAGATTCAAGCTGTATTACAGAGCAATAGTAATAAAAACTGCATAGTGTTGGTACAGAGACAGGCAAGGAGAACAATGGAAAAAACTGAAGACCCAGAAATGAACCCACATATATATGGTCACTTGATCTTTGACAAAGAAGCTAAAACCATCCAGTGGGAAAAAAAGACAGCGTTTTTAACAAATGGTGCTGGTTCAACTGGAGGTTAGCATGTAGAAAAATGCAAATCGACCCATTCTTTCTTTTTCTTTTTCTTCCTTTTTTTTTTTTTTTTTTTTTTTTTTTTTTGACAGGGTTTTTCTGTATAGCCCTGGCTGTCCTGGAACTCACTTTGTAGAGCAGGCTGGCTTCGAACTCAGAAATCCACCTGCCTCTGCCTCCCAAGTGCTGGGATTAAAAGCGTGCACCACCACACCTGGCATTAAATCGACCCATTCTTATCTCCTTGTAAAAAGATCAAGTTCAAGTGGATCAAGGACCTCCACATAAAACCAGATACACTGAAACTTATAGAGGAGAAAGTGGAGAAGAGCCTTGAACACATGGGCACAGGCGAAACATTCTTGAACAGAACACCAATGGCTTATACTGTAAGATCAAGAATTGACAAATGGGACCTCATAAAATTGCAATGCAAATTCTTATGTATACAAAAAAGAAAGTTTGGGCTGTAACAAAACAGTAAATTATTATGGTTACTGTCTTTATTTTTAAAAACTTTTAATTCTACTTTATCTCATTAAAACCAATACACACACACAAACACACAGGCACACATTTCAGTTAGGCCAATAACATCTTTAATTTTATCTCATTTAAGCCCTCTAAGGCAATATAAATGAGATGTTCCCTTTGTAATGTGACCTAGTTAAAATAATTGCAGAAAGTCAGTTAAATACCCTCTCTTAGTTTTATACCATTGAAATAGCACCAGTCTCATCCCCCATGTTGAAGGTGAATCCCTGATATTATTTGACGTGAGAATGTTTTCTATTTCACACACTGAAAGATCTTCTTAAATATATTCAACAGAGAGACATAATGCTTAAGAATTCTAAGTACATTTTCTTGCAGAGATCAAAATAATAATGAACATAATCAACTAAGAGAGTTAAGTATTTTTCCTGTATAGAAGAGTATCTAAAAGATTATATAGGCAAAATCTATATAACACAGAAATTCCATGACAAATATAACGAGTGCTCAATAAATGCAAGCTATTATCATTGCTCATGAGAGTAGTATTATTCACTTGTTTTTCACTTCAGTATTAAAATGAATATAGCTGAAATGATTCATAATCCAAATATATACTTCTTTAATAAGACAGGTTTTCAGTAATATTTAAACACATAGAAAGTTACAGACAGAACTAGTTCTCACTGTTCCATGTTCAATATCTCTGACTCATCTCTTCTTAAAGATGTTCCATGAAGATGCCGCTGGTGGTTGGCAGCTGGTAGCTGTGGATGTCAACAAGCCCCAGGGACGTGCCCCAGCCTGCCTACAGGTACAGCACAATACCATTTTTAAAAATCATCTAGTATGAATCTTTGACTTTAATTTTATAGGAAGAAATTCATAGGCTCCAAGCTCTAAACTTGCCCAGATTTATTGAGAAGTTAGAGACATGGTTTATTCTTTTTTGTATTAAGGACTTTGTTAGTATTCATTTAGATATATAGCAGGTTTCCAACTTTGTTTTCTGTTGCTGACCAAAAGAAATCTGCGCAGGAAAGTGTCTATTTGGCTTACATATTAAGGTTGCATTCTATTGAGTTCATTCAAGGCAGGAACTTGGAGACAGGAAACATGGGAAAATGCAGCTTATTGCCTTGCTGTCTATGTCTCATTCAATCTGTTTACTTAAATCATCTAAGACCACCTACCCTGGGATGGCACCTCCTACAGAGGTCTGGGTCCCTGCCACAACAATGATTAACCAAGAAAATGCAACCAAAGATTTGTCTATTGGTCAATCTGATGGGAGCATTTCTCAGGTTAGGTTCCATCTTCCAAGATGACCCTAGTTTGTGTCGAGTTGTTCAAACCTAGCAATCAAATGGAGGCTTGATAAACTTCATGAATGAAGGCACAAAAGCAATAGCATTTCAACAGTATAAAAATCAATTAATAGTTTTGTTGCCATGTTTGTCCTTGTGAAAATATTTTCTAAGAGATCTGAATTATTTAGGGTTGTACAATATCTCCATGTATATCTGGGAAAGAAATGTATTAACACAAGATCTGTTGTTCTACATGTTCAATCTCTAGAGCAAGGTGATGCCCAGGTGTGTTTTTAATAAAGAACTCCAAAAGTAAGCATGGGCTAGTAGGTAGCAGGGTACCTGAGGGTTCTGATAACATGCAAGTGATTAAAAGAGGGGGCCTGGGGTCGCTACTTATGAAACTTTTAGACTCAGGTTTCTTTGCCTCTTATGGAGGTTTCTTCAGATGTATAACTATCTTTAATGTTTACATTTTATATTTAAGAAATTATCTTTCTTTTCTGGTATAAAGTGTACAAATATCTTCTCTTACTTTGTAAGCTGCCTTTTCATTTTGTTCCATATTTACTTGATTCTATCATTTAAATAATGAAAGTTAATTATTTCCAGATGGTCAAGGGAACTATTAAATATTGTTTTGTGGTTTTCTGATGAACTATTTTGATTATACCAGCATCATTAATAAACAACTATAGCAGCTACTTCTACTACCACAGTCACCATTGCTTACAGTCTTTCCATATTTTAGCACATTGAAAAGTACAAAAGGATCAAAGACTTGTTATGAAAATAAGCTAATAGAATACCAAATAAGAGACATAAAAGACTCAAAAAAACATTAATTACATGCTTATTAATTGATGTAAGAGGGTTGAATTCTAAGCCGAGTGGTGGTGGTACATGCCTTGAATCTTAGCCCTTGAGAGGCAGAAGCAGGAGTATCTCTAATTTCAAGGCCACAGAATAAATTCCACTGGGGCTACCCAAAGAAACCTTGTTTCAAAAAAGAAAAAGTTGAAGTCTGTAATTAGGAGATGACAAGTCACTCTTCTGAGAACAGAAAGAATGAGTGACAGTGTGAGCATGAGTAAAGTCTGAGCAAGATTTAGTGCTGTGACACTGTTGTATTAAGATAAGAGCTGGGCTAGAAGTGCCTAGATGTGGCATCTGAGAGATATATGTGACAGCATTAAACACAGATCATTAGTATAGCAACACACTAGATGAGCTTTGCAAAAGTCAGTTAGGAACTAGGGAATGAAGAGCAGGCAATTTAGTATGGAAGAGGTTCTGTCACCCATTGGCTGTCCTTAAATTGATCTTCTTAAAAGGAGCTAGTATCCATTATAGGTAGGAGTTAAAAACTGGGAGAGGAAAGGAGGTAAATATCCGTAGTAAATGTATTCCAAAATTTTCACAAATTAGCTGTCAATCATTAAAAGAACAGCACACACTACCACACATTCACCATGGTGAATGAGGCTGAAAACTGGAAACCGTTTAAACTGAAGCACCTTCTCACTCTTTCTTTTTCTTAAATCTTTTTAAAAAATTTTATTAGATATTTTCTTCATTTATATTTCAAATACTATCCCCAAAGTCCCCTACACCCTCCCCCTGCCCTGCTCCCCTACCCACTCACTCCCACTTCTTGGCCCTGGCGTTCCCCTGTACTGGGGCATATAAAGTTTGCAAGACCAACGGGCCTCTCTTCCCAGTAATGGCTGTCTAGGCCATCATCTGCTACATATGCAGCTAGAGACACGAGCTCTGGGGGGGTACTGATTAGTTCATATTGTTGTTCCACCTATAGGGTTGCAGATCCCTTTAGCTCCTTGGGTACTTTCTCTAGCTCCTCCATTGGGGGCCCTGTGTTCCATCCTATAGATGACTGTGAGCATCCACTTCTGTATTTGCCAGGCACTGGCATAACCTCACAAGAGACAGCTATATCAGGGTCCTTTCAGCAACTAAGACAAAAGGATGGACCATCCAGAGACTGCCCCACCTGGGGGTCCATCCCATAATCAGCCACCAGATGCAGACACTATTGCGTATGCCAAGCACCTCCTCACTCTTATAGACTATAATAACCTCAATACCAAGGACAAGCAGAGGCACATGCTACCTCTTTTTACTTTTAAATGTGATTTTCTCCCATTATAAAGAATTAATTCAGAAAAAAAAAGATTAAAAAAAATGGAGTTACCTTTACAGCATGTCTGTTCCTCACTCCTTCCCTGGAGATCAACAGAGTGGACTTTCCGCTGCCTCCTGTACTTGAGCTCTTATCACTTGCAGATCAACACTGTCTGGACCTCCCCAACCTTCTGTATTTGATCTCTTCCTTTTAAAAATTAATTTGTTTGTTTTTACATCCCAATAGCTGGCTCCCTCCTGGTTCCTTCCTCACACCGCCCCTCTGATTCCCTCTAAGAGTGTGCTACCCTACTGGGTATTACCCCAACCCCAGCACATCAAGTCTCTACAGGGTTAGGTACATCTCCTCCCACTGAGGCCAGACAAGGCAGTCCAGTTAGGGTAAAAGGATCCAGAGAAAGACAGCAGAGTCAGTAACAGCCCCGACTCGAGTTGTTAGAGGACCTGCATAAAAAGCAAGCTAAATGGAGGCTACATATGTGAGAGGATTCTAGGTCCAGTCCATGTATGCTTTTTGGTTGGAGGTTCAGCCTCTAGTAACTCCATGGATCCAAATTAGTTGACTCTATTGGTCTTCTTGTAGAGTCCCTATCCCTTCCAGGTCACTCAAACTTTCCTCCAACTCTATCACAAGATTCTCCAAGCTCCCTCTAATGTTTGCCTGTAGGTCTCTGCATCTGTTTCAGTCAGCTGCTGGGTGAGCTTTTCAGAGACCACTTATGCTAGATAGGCTCTTGTCTGTAAGCATAACAGAGTATCATAAATAGAGCCGTGGATTTGGTTCTTGCCCATGAAGTAGGTCTCAAGTTGACCTGTTACTGGTTGACTATTCCCTCAGTCTCTGGTCCATCTTTGTCCCTGCATTTCTTGAAGACAGGACAAATTTTAGGTTGAAAGTTTTGTGGGTGGGTTGGTGTCCTTATTCCCCCATTGGGAGTCCTGCATGACTACAGGAGGTGGCCTCTTCAGGTTCCACATCTCTCTACTATGCATCTCAGGCTAACTTCACCAGCATTGACTCCTGGGAGCCTCCTCTGATCCCAGGTCTCTGACACTTCTTAGAGATTCCCCACCCACCCTGGCAGCTACAGATTTTCATTGAGTCTCCTGGCCCTCCGCCCCTTTCGCCTGATCCTGATCACGTATTAATTGTAGATCAACACTGGTTAGATTCACAAAGCTTCCTTTATTTGAGCTCTTATTAGTTGGAGATCAACACTGGGTTGAGTCTCACAGCCTCCTGTTTCTTGAGGTCTTATACATTTGTCTCTCACAGCATCTCTGCCTCTTCACACAGTATTTCTCACTCACTATTCACCAAAGCTCAGCTCAACATCTCTTTTGTAAAGAATTCCTCTTTGTTTAAATATAGTAAGTTAGAAACCCCCATTACTTGTCTCCATGTTGTTATATACCGTTTGTTGTTGTTGTAGTCTGCTATAACTTTGATAAAAGTAAACTCTGATGTAGTCAAGGGTGGCCAGATGAAAAGCAAGCCATATTTCTAGGTCTTGCTATATTTTAGGAGTAGAATATGTGACCAGACATGGAAAATATGTGAAACTTTGGATCTTATTAAAAGAAAATGACAAAGGCCAGGGGTCCTTGGATTAAAAAGGGAACTCTGCCACCTCTAGGATGTTATTGGTTCCTCATTTTTTCTAATTTATTTCAACAATTTCAAAATTACAATCTCAGGTTAATTATAGTCATTCAAGCATTTCACTCAAACTTGACCATTCAGGCAGACTTTGGTCTAGGTTCCTTTCAACTATGTCAATCCTACCACATTACTTGTAAATGCAATCATATTATTTTGCATGTAGAAGGAGGTAAAGGAATTCTAAGAAGATAGTCATGTCCTGTCAGAGCTCTGTCTTCATGCTTTAGAGGAGACATGCCCACAAAACCATACAAAGTTATCTAAAGCCAGGATGCTTTCAGGAAGTAGTTTCTTGACATATAATACCAAAGCACTGCTTGTTTTAGACCATAATGGCATGAACATAGAAGGAAAACTCTTTTACCAGAGTAGTTGTTATTGCCATAATTGGTTCAATTTCTGGTTCCTGGAAGTGAGACTCATGAAAACAAATAGAGTAGGATTTCAGAAGCCACACTTTCAGACCTTCAAATGCTTTGTTGCTTCTCCATTCATGTCCTCTCATTTAATCAACATGGAAGCAGATATTACAGTGAAGGTCATAGCTTTTTGTAGTGATCATGGTTAGTGTGTCCTCTACTGTTATGAAGACTTCCCTTGTTGGAGAAATGCTAAATAACATTAATCAACACAGAGTCTCTGATTTGCCTTGGCTTCTCAATTCTTCATTTTTTCCTCCACAGGCTAGAACTAAAAGTGTTTATTACCACAGGCCCACACGTTTGCCTTTCATAAAGCATTAAAAGACATTTCTCTTTACCTCAATGGTAAGACAATAAATAAATCTCCAGCCAGCTAGGTAGGATTATCAAACATACTTAAAAGCAGACATTCTATGAGCACCTCATGCTCACAGTACACACTGAGAAATGAACCTATTCTTCATAGAAGCAAAGACTACCATCCAAGTTGTTAATGTGTTATTCTGAGATGAATTTTCACATTTTGTATGTCTTGTTGGCTCTTGTTTGGAAAGTCCATAAAAATACATGAGAATAATATTATTTTAGATTGCAGAAATCATATAATAACACATAATTCATAAATTTAAAATATGTTGCAAAATAGCACATCCATAATTTTATATTTTAAGAATTTTATATTCATAACTAAGCACAATAGAGACTGGCTCAAAAATTTTAAACATTGGGGATATTAAAGTAATACCTTATTCTTTTGTGTTAATTTCTCTGAGTTTGCTAAATTTCTGCATTTATATTATATTTGCACCACCTTTCAGCTTTCTGTGTCCTTGTCTGACTTTTTGGATTGTGATCTTTTCTACAAACTATAAATAATTGGACAATTTAGTAATATTAATTCATGTGCCTTAATCTACTCTACCTTATATTAAATGGTAGAACTCTATTAGTTTCCCTACTTTCTCTTTATATTTATTGGTTTTAGAATTATTCTGATTAATTATGATATGCTGTGATCCAATTCTTATACTGAATAATAGACTCTCCATGGTGTTATTAGTGGAAGAAAACTAGCCACCTCTGGTCTGCAATTAGAAAATATGTAAATTGATTTGCCATTATGAGGCTCAAATTATAATCGTAATCACAGACATAATAAGTATAATGGGAATCATATGCCAGCATGCTGAGAAAAGATTAAGTTTTATGACCTTAGCATGGTCTTTTCTGTTTTATAGTAAATGAAAATAAATTTGCTTGTCCATTAAATTATAAAGTCCTAAACTCAGAACAGGAGTATGGGCAGAACGGTATTATTAGCCTGATTAGAGATTCTTAAGTTCTCTACTATACTTGTTGACATTTTTTTTAACAATTTAATGTTAATTGTGTTCATTTTGAGTAGAAAGTACTTTTACTGATCAAATTAATGATTTCAGGTCCATTTGTTTCATATGTAAAATTTAGAAACATGTCTAGTTCCAGTATATACACTTAATTCCTGACAAATTCACTTTTACATTAAGAATAAATAAATTAAAGTTCTATAGCCCATGAGGCACCTCCACTGTCCTGCCTTAAATGACTTATCTTTCTGTCTTCCCTTCCCTGACACTAGTCTCCAGCTAGTTTCCCTCCCAGCCTCCACTTTGAAGTATAAGAGCAGGAAGGCTGAAGAAAGGGCAACAGTCTAAGGGTGTGGGTACACCAACCCTCACAACTGGCTTTTCTTCTCTTGGAGCTAAACCTGCTTCTAACATTCACCTCCTATTCCTACCTTACAATCTGAGAAAATTATATGAACATTTGTGATTTGGTTGAAAATTGTTGTGTTGCAATGTTCAAAAGAGTGCACCTATTGCAGGTACAGTCTGGCATTTCAGGTCACTGTGCATTCTGTACCTATCTTTTGTGAGCCACATGGTTTTTCTTTTCTGTCTGTCTCATTCTCTTACCCAATAACTATAGCTTCATTCTAGTTCTTGCACATTACCCACAGTGACTGACTATGACGCTGGGCCTGGTGACCTCCCATACAAGTTCTCAGAAGAAAAATCACCAGAAAACTTGCAAAATAAAGGTTAACTGAGAGGAAATATAATTTCAGAATAGGTCACAAAATGTGAGAGACATTGAGTTCAAGAATTTGGTCATGGAAATTGAAGTAGACACAGCTGCTCCACTTAAACAAAATACAATTAGAATAACCTTTTAGTGTCAGTAGGGATTTGATACCAGACAGGCTGTTGACACTGATTTTCAACTCTGTAGATATTCAAATCCTTTATAATATCCTGAATGTCTTTGGTGTCTGTTGTAATGTTTCCCTGTTAATTTCAGATTCTGTTAATTTGGGTCATTTCTATTTCTTTTTGTTAGTTGTGTCAAATCTATTTATCTTCTTAAAACACCTTGTATATCCTGTTTATCTTCGCAAAGATCCAGCTCTGAGGTTCAATTATTCTTTGTTTTCTATTTTATTATTTTCTTTATTGATTTTTATTATTTCTTGCTAACTACTTGGTTTGTTTGCTCTTGATTTTGTTTTGTTTCTGTTTGTTTCTCAAAATTTTGAGTAAGATCATTAAGTCATTTATTTGTGTTTATTTTTTTTTAATCAGGTATTTTCCTCATTTACATTTCCAATGCTATCCCAAAAGTCCCCCATACACCCCCCATCCCCCTACTCACCCACTCCCACTTTTTGGCCCTGGCGTTCCCCTGTATTGGGGCATATAAAGTTTGCAAGTCCAATGGGTCTCTCTTTCCAGTGATGGCCGACTGGGCCATCTTTTGATACATATGCAGCTAGAGTCAAGAGCTCCAGGGTACTGGTTAGTTCATAATGTTGTTCCACATATAGGGTTGCAGATCCTTTTAGCTCCTTGGGTATTTTCTCTAGCTCCTCCATTGGGGGCCCTGTGATCCCTCCAATAGCTGAATGTGAGCATCCACTTATGTGTTTGCTAGGCCCCGGCCTAGTCTCACTAGAGACTGCTATATCAGGGTACTATCAGCACAATCTTGTTAGTGTATGCAATGGTGTCAGCGTTTGGAGGCTGATTATGGGATGGATCCCTGGATATGGCAGTCTCTAGATGGTCCATCCTTTTGTCTCAGCTCCAAACTTTGTCTCTGTAACTCCTTCCATGGGTGTTTTGTTCCCAATTCTAAGAAGGGGCAAAGTGTCCACACTTTGGTCTTCATTCTTGAGTTTCATGTGTTTTGCAAATTGTAACTTATATCTTGGGTATTCTAAGTTTCTGGGCTAATATCCACTTATCAGTGAGTACATATCATTTGAGTTCTTTTGTGATTGGGTTACCTCACTCAGGATAATGCCCTCCAGGTCCAACCATTTGCCTAGGAATTTCATAAATTCATTCTTTTTAATAGCTGAGTAGTACTCCATTGTGTAAATGTACCACATTTTTTGTATCCATTCCTCTGTTGAGGGACATCTGGGTTCTTTCCAGCTTCTGGCTATTATAAATAAGGCTTCTATGAACATAGTAGAGCATGTTTCTTTCTTACTAGTTGGAACATCTTCTGGATATATGCCCAGGAGAGGTATTGCGGGATCCTCCGGTAGTACCATGTCCAATTTTCTGAGGAACCGCCAGACTGATTTCCAGAGTGGTTGTACAAGCTTGCAATCTCACCAACAGTGGAGGAGTGTTCCTCTTTCTCCACATCCTTGCCAGCATCTGCTGTCACCTGAATTTTTGATCTTAGTCATTTTGACTGGTGTGAGATGTAAGCACTTAGAGCTTATAAATTTCCCTCACAGGACTGCTTTTAATGTGTCCCAGGGTTTTCAGAATGTTATGTTTCCATTTAATTCCAGATTTTTTATTTCTTTCTTGATTTCTCCTTTGACCCATCTATCACTCAGTAATGGATTTTAATCTACCTGAATTTGTATTCTTACTAGAGACTTGTTCACTGTCTATTCTATTTTATTGCATTATGGTGAGATATGATCGATGCAGTTATTTCAATCTTTCTGAATTTGTTAATATTTGCATTCTGTCTCAAGATGTGGCCCATTTTAGAGAAACTTCCATAGACTGCTGAGAAGAATGTATATTATTATGTTTGGATAGATTATTCTGTAGATAACTGCTAAGTCTAATTGACATATGATATCATCTAATTCTGATGTTTCTCTGCTTATGTTTTGTTCAGATGACTTGTCCATTAAAGAAATAGGACTATTGAAATCACCTACTATTAATAGGATGATGCTAATCTGTCTTTAATTCCAATAGTACACTTTTTAATAATGGAGTGCACCAGAGTTTGGTGCATATATGTTTATGATAGCAATGTCTTCTTTGTTAATTGTTCCTTCAATAGACTGGAGTGTCCTTTACCTCTCATTAGTTTTAGTTTGAGTCTATTTTGCCAAATATTATGATAGTGATAGCTGTTGTTTCCTGGTTCCATTTGGATGAAGTACTTTTTTTCATCCTTTTATTCTAAGACAGTGCCTATCTTTCAAACTAAAATAAGTTTCTTATAGATATCAGTTGAATGGAATTTCATTCCTGATCCATTCAAACAGCCCGTATCCTTAGATTGGAGAACTGATACTGGTAATATTTAGAGTAATTGTGAAAGATATGTGTTAGATGAAATCATTGTGTTGTTGGTTTTGGTATTCTCTCTCTCTCTCACTCTCTCTCTCTCTCTTTCTCTCTCTCCTCTGTGTGTGTGTGTGTGTGTGTGTGTGTGTGTGTGTGTTTATGAGTGTGTTTGTGTTGTTACTGTTGTTTGTGATGATGATGATGAGGAGGAGGAGGAGGAGGAGGAGGAAGAGGAGAAGGAGAAGGATGGTACTTTGTGTTTCAGTAATTACAGCCTTTTATTCTTCCTACAGTCTCTTGGCTGTTTATTCATTGCGTCAGCTTGAAACATTGTATATTTGTCGGGGTTCTCTAGAGTCACAGAGCTTATTGGATGTCTATATATTAAGGGAATTTATTGTAATTACTTCCAGTCTGTAGTCCAATGAGCCCAACAATTGGCAGCTGTGGGTGGGAAGTCCAAGAATCTAGAAGTTTCTCAGTCCCACAAAGCTAGTGCAATAAGCTGGTCTTCAGCCGAGGTAGGTTCCAAGAGATGTGCTGGCAAGGAAGTGCAAGCAATTGAAGAAGAGTGAGTCTTCCTTCTTCCAAAATCCTTATATAGATCTCTAGCAGAAGGTGTGGCCCAGATTAAAGGTGTGTACCACCACACCTGGACTTGAAACTTGCTTAGTCCCAGGCTGACCTTGAACTCAGAGATCTGCTTGCTTCAGTCTCCTAGGATTAAAGGTGTGTATTACCTTGCCTGGGCCTAAGTTTTTTATTACCACTATGCCTCATTCTCCTTTCAAAGCTTCCCTTAAGTTGGCAAGTTCATTTACTGAATTATTCAATTCCATCTTAATTTTTTTCTTAAGTTCTTTTTTATATTTCTATGATTTTAGTGAATTTCATTTTTAAATCCTGGTTTGTGTTTCATAATTTCCATCAGGAAATTTGTAATTGTGTTCTCTTGGGCATCTCTCTTTAAATTCATTCATTTTAAGTTCATTGGGCTGTTTCTTTGTGTCTTCTTTCAGTTCCTTGAATTCTTTAAGGAAGTTTATGATTTATATTTTAAATTTTATGTCACAGGATTTAGTAAGGTAATTTTCATTGAAGAAAATTCTATAGGACTGGTTGGCTTCAGGAGTTGTGGAAGATACTGTTTCAAACTTTAATATTGATAGCATATTTTTCCACAATGATATCTGGGCATGTGTTCTCCTTTTGTTAGCTCTGTATCTGAATCAACAGAGCAGGTTGTGGCAGAACACAGGATTTTCAGGCTGTTTTGGGTCTAAATGTTGGGTATAACTTAAGTGGAATGAGGTCAATTAGACAGAGGGTCTTGGGCTGTCATGCATAATGTTCATCATGGCCCAACCCTGGGTAGATCTGAGGGTTGAGCATATTGTAAGGAGGGAAGATCATTTGGATTAATTGAGCTAGGATCTAGGGTAAATATTTACAGTTCTTGGTTGAGTCAAGAGGTTAAATGTGGCACATGATGTATCTGGGAGTGGGCAGACAATGTCTTGGCTGAAGTCTGTGGGATGGGACCAGTGTAACCAAGGGTAGCTAGATGAGGTAGAAACACTGGATATGGGACCTGGGAAAATCTTGGGGGCTGAAGAAGATGTGTGGGGGTTAGCAGATTAGGAGAACTCTTCTGGCTAGACTCTGCTGAAATATATACAAGACCCATCTAGGTGGAGGTGCTGGAATATGGCACTCAGGGGACCTGAACAATGAGGCAAACAGGCCAATGACAGCACACATAAATAGCAACATACATAAATTTCCATCCTTCTGATGGCAGTTGTTAAATGCAGACATCTTTTCAAACATTAGCCACTTATAAATTTCTGCAGATTCATAAGCAATTTTCAAATTGCTAACATTTCACTTGCCCACTTATTGGCTAATTATTCTAAATGATTTTTTAAAATCTCTTACATTTCTAAAGTATGAGTCACTTGTTTATAAATATGAAACAATAAAAAGTATCAAATATGAAGACAAATCCAGTGTGGATACTAGATGCATGAATGCACACTGTGTACTCTTCTGTTGTTTTGGCAGTGAGGCAAGATTCTCACACATTATTATGAAACCATTTAGAAAGTCTCTTGAATGTGTGCTTAAGTGTGGGTCTCAGAAAATTGAAAAGTTATAATAGACTCTTTTAGCATCAAACCCACCATTAGGTAGCTATATAAGTACTGGGTTTTTTTTTTCATATGAACAACATCTGTGTGAAGGGGTCACTCTAATGCATGATGAATAGAATTAGATTAAATGGGAAAGTCATTTGTCAGCTGCTGCTGTGACAAGCCATCCCCCTGCCTCTCAGGTAGGAGTTTTCATCTTTGACAATTTGACAGATGTGGCTGCATTCCTGGCACTCTCTTCTAACACATGCATACCCAGTGGTCTATTATCATAAAGAATATCTGACAGGAAAATGAAGGCATGTATGAGGCATGGAGTGTTCCTGCTCAATTTCTCTCTGGTAACATCCCATGTCATTCCTCTTACAAAGAAGAGAGGGAAAAAGCTTTTTCCATAAATAGGTCAAATTATGACAAGATTATTACTGAAGTGTTTTAATGGTTTTTGAGAAAATTTCTATTGAAGGTGAAGATAGAGAGGAGATGAACAGGTAAGATGTGTATTTTAAATGGTGGAGTGACATCCTAGATGGCTCTTAGAATGTCTGTCTTCTAAATGAACCTTCCCATAACTGATAATCATTTCAAGAATTGATAGGCCTGTTAGAAGTTAAGTTCATTTTACCAGCTAGTCTCTTCTATCCTTTAGGCCAGTGTGAGAAGATAGGAAGATCTAGCTAGGACAATGGAGCCAAGGCCCACTGGGACTTCTTTCCAAAGCTTTTTTTTTTAATTGTTTTTTTTTCAATTTATTTTATTGGATATTTTATCTATTTACATTTCAAATGTTATTCCCTTTCCCTGTTTCCCCTCTGGAACCCTTCTATCCCATCTTCCCTTCCCATGTTTCTAATGAGGGTACTTGCCCACCCTCTCACCCACTCCTACCTCTCCACCCTGGCATTCCCCAGTTTCCTTCTTTGATGAACAGGGATAATACTATCCTTTTGCATGTAAGTACTGAGATGGATGCTCCTCAAATTCCCAGTATAGGATGTGGAAGATAGTTGGGCATTAAACCTGGAAAAAGGACTGTCCTTTTCTTAGCACATACACGGCCTTGTTCACCACTTGAGAATCTTAACACACTTCTTGGAAGTCAGTTCCTGCACAGTCCCCATGGTCAACTGGCTCAGCCTCTGGGCTCAGTATATATTCTACCCCCTCCAACACCAGGCTTTGGAAGTCTATTTCTTTGTCCTTGTTTCTAAATCCATTTGTTTCACTTTTCCAGTTTATAGATAAAAAAATCTATTGCCTTAACACATGTCCACTTGAGTGACTAAATACAGCTAATTAGCATGTAGACTTATGTACAGATACACAGGCATAAATGGCATGCCCTATTTCGTCTATCAGAACTAAATTAATTGCTTAGAGGAAACTGTGGGAAAAGGGACTGAATAACTCTTTTTTCTAGCATGAGAGAAGAATCTGGTGAAAATCTAATGTTCTAATCTTTATTATCATCTGCAGCTAGAATTTAAACAAGGTCAATACAACATTGCTTACAAGCCAAGAGATTACGTCCTCCTTTCTGATTTTTTTTTTTCAAATGTCAATAGTGAAGTCATGTAGGGACACTGAGTTTTTAATCCTCAAATTATAGTTGAGTTAATTGGAAGGATTATGTACAGATCTTCATTTACTTCTCCTTTCTCCCACTAATCCATAAATGTGTAGCCACAAAATGTGAGAGAACAGTAAAGTATTAAGCACTGTTAAGTAATGTGCTTCAAAGTGTGAATGTCCATTATGGCATTGTGTTCTGGAAAGCACATGCTGTCCTAAATTAAAGCCTTTGTAACCAATATGCACCATGGCTTAAATCAATTTAGGACAAATGATTTTGCTGAGTAAATTTCGGTCTATTTTAGGTGTTCTTTACTTTTACCAATATATGCAGATGACTGTGGTCTTCATTTGTCTCTCTCGGTGCTGGAAATAACATTTGTGGGTCTCTCATGCTGAATAAAGCATCATATTGATATGAATGCTATGAGTCATGATGAGCCTGTGAATAGAACAATGGGCTATATGTATGTCCTGCCTTGGATAATGAGGCTGAATACCTTTAAGATGTCCATAAATGTCCTTCCCTTTCCCCAAGCCTCAACATGCATAATCAAATCATTAATTTTCAAGTCCCCACAGTAGATCACTGATCCTTGGACTAACTAGAAGGCCTTGGACAGCTGCTTGCTTAACAACCAAAAGAAGATAATTGATTTAAGCTATGCTGATTTATAAAGATACTAATTTTTTTTTTAACCTGTGAATCTGTGAATGGCCGGGAAAGTCCTACCAGTCCATGCCAAACCTCAACTGGTATCTTGGGGATCTGTCCTCAGCCACTCCTCAGCTCAAATCTGTGCTCTGGGCTTGGCTGGCTGAAAGTAGAGGGAAGAGTATACTAGGGTCCTTAGCTAGGTCATCATGCCAATCTGTTTGCTTAGGCATCCTAGAATGGCAAAAGTAAATCCTAGCACACAAGTATTTCCCAAGTCTGTAGTCAGTACTGTTACTATAAACTAACCAAAGGAAGTCACATGACTAGGTCAAGAGTTGCTGTAGAAGATACTGGCAAGTGAACCCATGGGTGGGGTTCAGTGAGAGGACATCACACCTTTGCACACAGACTAAAAGAAACATTAAAATCACTGGCTGAAAATAACACTCAACTGACCTTACCAACCTTTCCCAACCCAGCAGGCATGATTATTTTTTCATTTTAAAATCTAACTTATATTGTAGTGTCAAGAGCTTGTGATTGAAGCATATTGATTATAATAGCATGAGTACTAATATGTGATTTAATGGCATAACAATGGAAAGTTCAATGATAGTGGACAAGAAATTAAAGGGTCTTATGAGACTCTTCTCACTTATCTTTCTTTTCCAGAGAAAAAAGCAAGCAATTCTTAAGGCATGGCAGGTTGTAGAGTATCCACAGCAACACAGACTCTTAGAGCCCTTGTAGGGAATTATTCATTGATTCCTTTCTATTCTGCCTCTCTAATGATGGGTTAGTGAGAAAGACACAATTTAGAAGGACATCCACTATTTTCAGCATTGATATAAACACATTACCTATCTAACAAAACTATGTTAATTGTGTAGAATAATTTGTTATCAATTATAGAACTAATTGTGTCTCAATTAGTACACAACATTTATGAAAGGAAAGTTTATATTAGGATTTGTACAGTTGCTTATGGTTATATTCTCATTCCATGTAGATCACTTGCAAGCTGGTTTCTGAAATTTTACCTCATGAATGCATTGTTATCTAGATCATTTATTTTGGAATCAAATTCAAATAATTTTAGTATGCAAATAATGCAATGTGAGGCAAGATGAATATTTTGCTCATTCAAGAAGCAAATGAAAGATTCAACTTCTGAGTTCTGATCTTCATTAATGTAATTTATATGCATTGTGAACTCTAAGCCACAAGTGTCCTATTTAGTACATTTCATCTACAGAAACTTAAACCCTCAAAGTCACTATTTCATAGGAAACTATTACCTGAAAAAATTAATAGAAGCAGTTCCCACAAAGTACTTATATATAAACTACCAAAACAAAATCAATTTAGACATTTTAGAAATCTATGAATCTTCATAGTATGTCTCATGATTTTTTTATTTCTTTGAATTACTTTCTCATGTTTTATTTCTTTTACCTTCCTCCACAGTAACTAACCATATCTCTATTTTTAAATCCCTCCACAGTTTTCCATCCACAGTTTTCCAATACAGTATTCAAGACATCTACTAGACTAGACACTGCATTAAAATATCTTGTTTATATCCATGTTTCAATCAAAGATGTAGCTATTGCAATTCTCTTCCCAGAAGAGAAAATGTTACAGAGAGGTCAAGTCAGGCACAGAGCTCAAGCAGTCTTCAAACTAACATTTTATTATATCATGATGACCTTACATCCTTCTGAAAAGAAGTTTTTAAACATAGTCTCTGTATACTTCTGCCTTCTATTGTCAGACAGTATCCTCAGCAAGGAACCTGGTTCATATTCATTTTAGCATCTAAAGCCATGTCAAGGTCTTCTTGACCACTCAAGAGAAGGCAGAGAAGTACCTGCTTTGTTCCCAAAATATTTGAGAATGCTTTGCAACTTGATGTGCTTGGAACACTACTCATCCTTTCTAAGAAGTCTATTTCTTCCTAATGAAGGGGGAAGACATAAAACCAGCCATCTGAGACCAAATAGTGTAATTGCATCCATGTACAGTGCTTAAAATGAACAGACCAAGCACTCAAGTATGGATTGACACTTATCTTGATAATTTTTGTTGTTAACATTGATTTTTTAATTAGATATTTTCTTTATTTACATTTTAAATGTTATCCCTTTTCCTAGTTTCTGCCCTCCAAAAACCTCCTATTTCCTCCCCACATCCCCTGCTCCCCAACCCACCCACTTCCATTTCTGATCCTGGTATTTCACTATACTGGGGCATAGAACCTTCACAGAACCTAGGGCTTCTCCTTTCATTGATGACGGACTAGGCCATCCTCTGCTACATATGCAACTAGAGCCACACATCTCACCATGTGTTTTCTTTGATTGGTGATTTAGTCTCAAGGAGCTCTGCGGGGTACTGGTTAGTTCATATTGCTGTTCCTCCTATGGGACTGCAAACCCCTTCAGCTCCTTGGGTTCTTTCTCTAGCTCCTTCATTGGGGACCCTGTGCTCCATCCAATGGATGACTGTGAGCATCCACTTCTGTTTTAATTGCAGAAGCTTTGTCCCCATGTGGCTTCACATTGAAGTCTCTTGAGGACTTTCATTGGAAAATGGGACTCCAAACTAGCATTTCTCTCTCTCTTCTCTTTTGACATGAACCAAGGCCTTGTGCATGCTAGACAGGCATTCAATCACTAAGCTATATCATCAGGCCTCGACCTAATAGAATCTTGACATTTCTTATTCTTGGCCTTTGCACCACTGTCTCTCACTTGTTTTCATATAGCACTTCCTAGCACAAAGCAAGATAAAAGATATAACTACTATAATGTTGTTTACATTTTAAGCAACAATATTTACAGCATCCTACTATAGTACTGAGAAGGTATGTTCAATCATTTCCCTAAAAGATAATTTGAGCTGATGTCTGCCCATCCAATTCATAAATAGTGCTCTACTGTTTCCCTTCATGATTATAACAAATGTCCACAACATAGTTACTTAAAACAACACAAATTTATCATGTTCTACAGATAAAAATTCAAAATTAGGTTTTTTATTTGTGGAGGGGGGATGCAACATTACTAAGACTGCATTGTTTTTGGAAAATAAACAAATCTTGTCTCTTTTTTGTAGCTCTTGAAACTACCTCATCCCATACCTTTATTAATGAATCTGTGATGATGGCTTTATAAAGCCCTCTCATGGTAAAAAACCCTTTGGTCTAACTGGTTCTTTGCCTTAGAGTTGTATGGGAAAGAAGTCCACTTGGGGGTATAGTGATCATAATATAACAGTGATGTTCAGCCAGTCTTTGTTGGATTCCACTTCAATCTCTGTAGGCTTTTAGAATCATGAAATTTAAAGTGTCTGATAATTTTATAGGTTAAGAAGTTTACCCTCTTATTGAATAAAGATTATCTACAACATTAATTCTTAAACTTGAACATGACACAAGAAACTACCTAGGTACCTTCTTAAAGGTACAGATTTGAATTCTTTGGGACTAGGAAACAGCCTGAGTTCTTGCATTTCTAAACACCTCTAAGGGTGCAGCTCACCCATTCAGCTTTAGAGACCCCTTGAGTAAAAAGTCTCTAGAGTATTTTAGACATTATAAAATCTTAGGAAAGATTCTGTCTTAGTCTTTTAATGTCTCAGTAATTTCAATTGCCATTTACACAAACAATTGGATTTTGGAGCAGACTGAAATGTATTCAGAAGTTGTCTGATTTTTTTTTAAACCCTTTAAAGGGGTTTTATTTTTATTTTTATTTCTGTATGTATATTTTTGTCTGTGTGAGTGGTTGCAAAGTACCCACTGAGATCAGAAAAGGGTATCAGATCCCTTGAAGCTGGACTTATAAGAAGTTGCCTTATGTGGGTGCTGGAAATATAACTTGAATCATCTAGAAGATCAACAATTAGTTTCGAACACTAAACCATATCTTCTGTCCCCTAACCAAAAGAAAGAAAGAAAAGAAAAGAAAAGAAAAGAAAAGAAAAGAAAGAAGGAAGGAAGGAAGGAAGGAAGGAAGGAAGAAAGAAAGAAAGAAAGAAAGAAAGAAAGAAAGAAAGAAAGAAAGAAAGATGAACTAGAATGACATTTTAAATAAAGGAACTTTAAAAAGCTTGAATATGTATCTGAAATTTTTATATTCCATATATAAAATATAACTATAGAACAATATATACCTACATTTAAATTTATGTATTTGTGTGTTCATGGACAAGTTATGTGCATATCTCTAGATAAATTGATGGTAGGTATAGCCAACAGTAATGTTAAGTAATGAAACTGTGGAAACCTCAAGTCTCTTAACGTTTTGTGACACCTATTCAACTTCAACATTTTCTTTATGTTAATTTTCTTAAGTGAAAATTGAAGGCACAGACTTAGACTTCTGTAAATACAAGAATAAATCCAGATGTGATGTTACCAGCCATTTTGCATCATAGAAGCTGATGTCCAGTTTCTAACACTGGTTGGCTGAATAAATTCGGTTCCAGAGACGTCTGTCACCAGCTTTCACATTAAAGTCAGAGTTTCTAGTTTTAATATTTAAAATCAGTTCTTACACATATATTTATCACCTTCATTCTTATTTAATGTTTGAAAGTTATTACTTTGGAGCAAGTCAACCAAGCCATAGTGATTATAGCATATCAAACTCCATTGTAAGTGATTATTTTAATGACTTTGTACCAACAGAGATATGTAGACATTCAGACAAAAACACAACCTAATTATAATGACAGCACCAAAGCTAAGCTGTGACAGTTACAAAACCAATTTCAAAGTTTTTTGACAGCCATGGCTGAAAGCTTTGTTCGGACCTTTCTGTAATAACAGTTTACTTAAGACCTAAATCCACAGTGAAGGAAAACAGAAAGAAAAAGTTGTGGGTTTTCTGTCATGCTAATAAAATGGAAATCAGTTGACATGTTTTTAATAGAACACTATGTTGAAAAGAGTATAGAAAGGGAGTGATGGGTGTGGAATTTAACTCTCACAATGCAAAGAAAGAGGAAATAACAATGCAAATTCTAATGAGAATAGAAACTTGACAACTGATTTACTTATCTGTGTTATGAAGGTCAGTAGTTCCTGCAAGTAAATTGACAGCCATACAAACAAGTTGATTGACAGTTCTGGGATTTGATTTTTGTACTACCAATGAAATAAAGTCAAAGAGAATGAAAAAAAAATGTGTCAAGCCCTAAGACGACATGAAGCCTCATGGGAAATCTGCTTTTCCCTTGGCTCAGAGTTATTAAGTTTTTATCACTTTGATTTACCGCCCTTGGTTCTGTCTTCAGTCAGATGTTCAATATCATTAATTCTTTGACCTTGTATGATTAACTTCTCATTTCTGACAGACACATATCTGGTTCATGAAATGGTATTTGTTTGGAGTAGAGGCCTTTGTAACAACACCTGCAGTATATTAACACATCTCCATAGATGTTGACTCACTTAGAAGTGATAATATCCTTTGGAGCAGACACATCATGACCACTTTACTGAGGAAAAACCTGAGATACAGAGGGGCTTAAGTGTCTTGTTCATGGGTACCACACCAGGAAATGGTGGAGTCTCAACCTCAGACAACTTAGCTCTGCCTCATTCTGTTAAAGAAAAGATAAGATGATGCTGTGGACTCCAGTTCAGGTACACTTTATCCCAGTATCAGCCTGAGCTTTATATAGGTAGTTTTAGTTTGCGGTATTAAGGAGCTTGCCAGTTGGATCACAGGGCAGTGGCATGCAATGCGTCCATAAGTATGGGAAAGAAAAGAAACCTCAAGAGAGAATATGTGATTGCCTTTCTATGCTCTCACTCAGAAAGGCAATCTTCTTTTTAGTCTCTTCTATTTTGCTTTTGGGTGTGGGACAGAGCTGAACTAAGCTTTTATTCTGGTACTCTGGGCTTTCTCTAACACCTCACTCCTCACCTGCCTCCATATTGCCTTATGCACTTACTTATATGCCCTGCATCTAATCTCCATGTCTAAATCAAATGGCATGCTTCTATCTCCATGCTTCATTAAAATTTATATTATCTCTCTCCCTCTATCTTTCTTCACTGACTCTCTGCTACCTATGATTCTATCATAAATTTTTCTTTAAAACACACACACACACACACACACACACACACACACACAGAGAGAGAGAGAGAGAGAGAGAGAGAGAGAGAGAGAGAGAGAGAGAGACCATGTGGTGGCATCACTCCTGAGCAGTTGGCTCTCTCAGGTCCCTAGCCTTTACCTTCTGTTTTCTCCACTTGGGTGATCTCTTCCTTACAATTGAGTAAACTCAGAGAATAGACTTCAAACAGACTTGGTAGCAATGCTTGGTTCTGATGCATTCTTTCTGTGTGGTCTTGAACAAATAACCTAAGCTCTCTGAACTCTGTATAACACAAATCACATACCTTAGTGTTTAAAACTGTGGTGTAACAGACACATCATGAGTAAGATGTGCATAAACTCACTTAGCACATAATAAGCATTCAACTCATGGAAGCTATCATAATAGTTGTTTTCAATGCTTCGTTAACTCCACTTCAATATAGGCAAGGGCCTTGGACCAGATTTAATTCCTAATCCTAAATACAGTCTCTATACTAGTGTGACAGTGGGAAAATTTATTTAATTTCTTATAGTAAGTATGTTTTCTTATCTATAAAATTAAAACAACAACCTAGGACTAGGATGGAATTTAATTTAGTTAATCTGTGTATAACTCTAGAACAGCTCCAGACACATGATACACTCAGCTGACAGTTCTTATTCACTACAGGATTATTTTCAGCAATTATTTATGGATGCAATAAGAGAAAATAAATCATCTGTTTCTCCCTCTTTCCAGCTTTATAACCATTGCCAAAATACTTTTACTCTTACCCCATGCCTGTTTTCAAAATAGTCATTTTGAAAACTATTTTTTTTTTCATATACTCAGAGCTCAGGGTCAAAACAACCTAATATCCGAGATGAAGTATATTCAAGTTAAGTTAAAGGTATTTTCCATGTTTAACTGAAGGTGTCTGAAACTAGTTTTCTAAACATCTTTAACTCACCTAAAGAAATGGATTCCTTTGATCCCACAATTCAACAGGAAAGACATTGATCAGTGGTCTTGGAACACCTGTTTTTCACTGCCATATATCAAACCTGTAGTCCCTCAAAACATTAGCATGCACACTGAGGTTAATGGTGAGGTCTTTGGGGAGAGTTTACCTATCCATTTTGCCTCCTCAGAAAATGATGCGGTCATCGGTTTTCCACATGTTTATCCTGAGCATGGTGACTGTGGATGTAATAGTTGCTGCCAGCAATTACTACAAGGGAGAGAACTTCAGAAGGCAGTATGATGAATTCTACCTTGCAGAGGTAAGTCCCTCACTGGAGAGGTTGTGCAGCAGTGCTCAATGTGGGAGAGCCTCATCAAGGGCCTTTTATGACCATGAAAATTAACTCTAGTGCATTAATTACTCAACTGCCTCCTACGTTGACAACATCTGCCTCTCAAGCGATTCCTCTGGTTATTGTGTTGTTTGACTCATTTCCTGTACCTGTGAGCCTCAGCAGCCTTCTCCGCAGTGGTCACGTTGCCAAGGTAACCTTTCTCCCTAGGTCTTACTCCAGAACAGTCTGTTATTCTACCCACCTCTCATTTTCTCCCCCACATCCCTTTTTCATGATGTGTTAGCTTGCTTTCTCCTGTAAGTGACTACAGGTTCAGAAACTCAGAGATAAACTACTCGGCTCCACACCTGGACTACAGATGCCAAGCCCAGGATAAATGTTAGAATGATGCTATGTGAATCGCTCTGATTTGGTTATTACACATTTGTACATGCACCACAACATCAAATTAACCTGTGTTATTAGGCTTGTGCACAAGTGCTTTCCCAATGACTTTTCTCACTGAACTGAATATTTGTAATCATTTTCAAAGACTATTTTAAACATTCTGAAAACAAATATCATAATTCAGTGGCTGTATACTTATGGGAAAATGTATTGGCATATAGAAACCCATTCATTTCGTAAAAAGATACACATATATAGTGATACTACACTTTAAGAAGTACTATATATGAATAAACAAACTTAAAACCAGAAAAAAATCACACTTCAATTATGTTTATTACAGAAGTATTTTACATAGAAAGCAATTAGCTTTGTAGTTTAGTTCTCTTAGAACTCTTATAACACATTAAAAATGGACTGGGTTAATAAAAATTTACTTCATGCACACATAAACTTTTCTGAAAAAGGACATGCCACTCATATAGTGATTATAAACATCTTTGTGGATGTCAAGAAACTTCTAAGAGTCATTTATAACTCCTACCCTCCTTGTAGAAATCTGTTTCCTGTAAAAATAATCCATTTAATCCCCAAATTCCACTGTCTAGGAATAGCTGTGACATGGCATTGATCTGATCTAACAGCTTCAGGTTATGTGGTGCTTACAAACAGCAAACAACAAAACAAAACAAAACAAAACAAAATGATGATAAACAACAGTAGTGAATGAATGGAGAGCCTCATGAGAAAATTATATTCAAACCAATACCAAAATGCATTAAAATTTTCTGGGAACCTAACAAGAATTGTCATTAAAGTAGAAATGAGCTGACAATATGGCTGTTGCTGACAGTACTTCCAGCCAAGCCTAATAACCTAAGTTCAATCATCATTCCACATGTTGAAAAACAGATAATCAATATGAGTTATACTCTGGCATCCACACACATGCCATTGTACAAATTTGCACATATATAAAGACACCTAGACATATAGATACTCAATCAAAATGAGTGTAAATATTTATTAAAGTATAAACAAAACATAGACTGAAATTTTGTGATAAGTTTTTAACACAGTGATAGGTTGTGGATGGAAGGGGTCCTCACTGATTTATGCTTTTACCAGGTCGTGAGAAATGGATGTACAACTAGGCAAATGTCACAATGAAAAGAAAAGCTTAAGAAAAATAGGGGAGATTAAGGCAAATATAATAAAAATAATTAAAGATATGTCAAATGCAGTGCTAAATATCTAATTAGAATTTCGGTGTATGACCTTAACATTATAACGAACATGTAAGATAACAACTGTCCTAGATCTAACATAAGAATGGAGAAAGACAGGATTCAAACTGACCCGGATTTAGGGCTTTATTTGGAGTGAGAGGGCTGAAAGGTAAGGGGATGGAGGAATATAGGTGACTGACAACAGAGGTGAGATGAAAGCCTATGGAAATAGATGAAAATAGAGAAGAATGTAAGGAAAGTGAAGGACTCAGGACCTTTTTGTGGTCAGAACATGTTAGATTGAAGTGAGAGAGTTAGAAAGTTAACAATTGTGTTCAGAAATAAGAAGTCAAGGTTTCCAATTGCATCATGATTTTGGTGATGAAATACAAAACCTATGGTTTTGTGTGGAGATTGGTGGTTTAACCATAAGAACAGAGTTGTGACAAGAGTTCAAGGAACCATGATAGTCTGAGAGTCTCTGAGTCTCAAGTGGATATTGAAAAATACTTAGTCAGGACAGTGAGGTTTGGGCAAAGTCAAGGTACCTGAGTGGTTGATGCTAAGATGAGTGGAGATTGGAGAGAATGAATCATAAATTGGTTTATCCTGATGGAATCCTATCAAGGAGTTCCCAGGAAGGACGAATGGGACATCTTCTCCTTATCGATCTATTATACTGCAGAGAGCATGGCAACATGAGCTCCCTCTTTCATAAAGGGCAGTGTGTAGTGAAATATTATGCAATATACTTGGGAGAGAAACAATGGAGGCAAAGTCAAGTACAGGAAGTATAATCTGCACATGGAACTTGATAAAGTGGAAGCAAATTGTTTAAAATAGAGAGACACTCAATGCTTAGTAGGCTCTGTGTCATGAAGGTGAAAAGAGAGGTTGCAGATTGCGCAAGAGGGTTGCGTCAGAGGTTTAAGGAATGATAACCAACATTTCAGCACGTAAACTCAGAGATGAGCACAGAGATGATGGAGTCTTACCATTGTCTTGGAGAGTAATAGTCTCTCCTGCAGGAGTCTATTGCGATGTGAGAGATTGCAGGAATGTCACTTTTGTGACCTCTCCATTATCCTTTAGAGTAAATGAAGTATGCTGGAAACCCAGGGAACTGATGTAAGAACATTACCTAATTTCTTCTCATGCAAAGCCTACCTCTTTTCTAGCTTGTGCTTATGAACATTAGATGGTCTTTCACTGTACTATAAGAAATTGCGACAAAATATCAAAAAAATTAATGTGAAGTTCATTAATTGCTGCTTAAATGCTGGTAGAGTCTGGGAACAGGTGATTAATCCTTATCAATTTTGATGGTTTTATTTGTAATATTAAAATAGCAACCACAGATCTAAGATGATATAGCAAAACCTGACAAAACCTGAAATATGTATTATATGCCTCTAACTTGTTGCCCTTTCCAAACCATTAACACAGACTTGGTTTTAAAAAAAATAAGCCTGGTATTGAGGGAGGTAATTCTGCTATATATATATGCCCATTGCTGTTGCGCGCGCTCAACTAGCCAGGAAGAACGACGCTGCTACAGGATCCTTCTGCACACGTTTATTCAGTCCTGTTTCTTCTTTCTCCATATATCTCCCCTGTTTATATCTCCCCTGTTTATATCTCCCCCGAACCCTGGGCCTCTCACTCTTTTATACTCTCAGTTCCCATCCACGCACAGCAGGCCACGCCACCTCACCAGGCACGCAGCTTCAGCTAATCAGGGCAGCAGGGGCAAATCTCCACCAAATTGGATTCACCTGTATCCTGGTACACCTGCGCAGCACTCAAGATGTTTGTGGCTTATATGAGGAAGTCAGGTGCAAGTCATATGACTTAGCTGCAGTCTCTGGCGCCTTTAGGACTGCCGCCACACCCGCTCCCCACAATTCCCCCTTTTTTCTTTTTTGGCAGAGAGAATGTCTGTAGAAAGCCCCCCGCAGCCATGTCCCTTACCCGTCCTTGGGTGACAAACAGCATTGGTTTGATCCCTGTCTTAGGTTGGTGACATGCCCAGGGAGTCTTATCACTGACTACCTCTCTATCATGCCAAGCCACACCTGGGGAGATTGTGTTTTGCTTGCGGCAGGTGCATCAAAAGGCCAGAATGTTAATTAACCTATGGCCAGATCTTAATTGCTGCAAGCAAGCCTCATGGGTGAAGGTAGAGGTCTGATCCCCAGTGTGCAAGCATAGGGGCCCTACACAAAACCATCCCTTAGGCTCATCACCCAGAGAGGTCTTGGCCAGCTCCCGTGTCGTTTTTCCTAGGGGAAGGGAACTAGGACACTGAACCTTCATGCAATCAGACGTGCCTTCCACAGGATGCCAACAGCAAGCTATCCTCTGTGCAGTGCTTAGCCTCGCACCCCATGGCATAACGCAGCATAATTTCTTTTAGAGCGGCAAACCGAATCTGAGGAGATTGTCCCGCCTCCACTGCAGCAAAAGCCTACGCTACCATGGCGAAAGTGCAGGCCGCACACTCTGCACCTAACACATGTGCCAAACACAAAACACACACACACTATAACAAGCATACATCCCAGGGCTCTCATCCCCACTCATCTTCCCTGAAGCAAGGGATAGATAGCCAGAGGGGCTATCTCTTTAAGGGGAATTCAGGGATCAAAAAGCGTGGAAAATTTTGAATGTCATGTCGAGCTGGTATCGACTTCTGGAATACCGAAAGGATCTCCCATCTCGGCTCCATCCTTTGTGCTTGTGGGAATATCCACCACATCCACAGGGGCAACTGGATCAGGAGCCTCATTCTTGTAGCGTCTCACCAATCTCTCCGGCACCCAAAGAGGTTCCGTCTGGTCCTGTGGAAACACAAACAGACCTTCTCGCCCACGTCAACACCTGATCCTGTCGATCCCCAGGGGAGATGGACACAATACCTCGTGGTAATGAGACCATAACCTCAATCACCTGTGTGTTCATCTGGGGAGTCAATATGAGAGTCAAGTTTTCACTGCTGAGGAGGCATAGGGAGGAGGCACAGAAGCTAATTCGCCTTCCTCCTCCGCCTCGGCTCTTTTATTTTGTCCTTTCTGTCCACCTGATAACACTGTGTCTTCTTTCTTTTTCCTTTTTCTTTTTAAGCCCTTTTCCTCTTCCGACATACTTTCTTGTTGCTCTGTAAGGATTTTCTGACCTGTCTTGACTGCCTCTACACACAGTTTCAAACAGTAACAGAGTCCATATATCAGAACAAACAAGACCAAAACTATCAGACCTACCCACAAAGGGTCAATGGGAGAAAAAAGCATAACTACACAGCGAGGATCTATTGATCACTACACTGAGGTTATCATAGTCCCTTAACTTGTCCCCAAACTGGGAACCTTTCGTTACCTTGTGCCTGCTTCCTGGCAACTTTATGCTTGCCTCTATTTTATCCAGGTCCTTCCTAAACTCCTGGGTTACTTTGTGCCTACTTCTTGGCAACTTTATGCTCACCTCTACTTTATCCGAGGTCCTTCCCAAACTCCTGGGGTCGCAAGTTTCACTCACCGTGAACTTACCCTGCCGGCAACCACTGACTGCTGAAAGTTCTGAACTGGTGGAGGAGTCGGTTCCCCTTACAGGCCACCAATTGTCGCGCCCGCTCTCGACCAGCAAGAACGACGCGACCACCAGTACTTCTAACAGCAGTTTATTCAGTCTTCATCTTTCTTCTTTCTCTTCATCAGTACCGTTCCCCAGCTGAAGAGTTCTGAATCCACGCCGGATCCTTCTCAACAGTCTGTTTCACGGGAACCTTTATTAACCCCTTCTTCCCCGTTATGCAGTTCTGAATCCTCCCTGTAGCAGGGGGTCTTCGCTCTTGCCTGAAGATGTTTCTTTTCCCTTGTCCTGGGTCCCAGGTCCCGGGTTTCGGCACCAACTGTTACGCGCGCTCAACTAGCCAGGAAGAACGACGCTGCTACAGGATCCTTCTGCACACGTTTATTCAGTCCTGTTTCTTCTTTCTCCATATATCTCCCCTGTTTATATCTCCCCTGTTTATATCTCCCCCGAACCCTGGGCCTCTCACTCTTTTATACTCTCAGTTCCCATCCACGCACAGCAGGCCACGCCACCTCACCAGGCACGCAGCTTCAGCTAATCAGGGCAGCAGGGGCAAATCTCCACCAAATTGGATTCACCTGTATCCTGGTACACCTGCGCAGCACTCAAGATGTTTGTGGCTTATATGAGGAAGTCAGGTGCAAGTCATATGACTTAGCTGCAGTCTCTGGCGCCTTTAGGACTGCCGCCACACCCGCTCCCCACACATTGCAAACTACATGCATTGAACATGTAGAAATTTTAAGACCATAGATAGGGTATGAAATGTTATTCAGCATCTAACACCACCGGGAAGAACAAAGGTGATAGTAACAGGATGATTTGAGAGGGTTTGGACATGGTAGTGACAATTTTATAAGCTCATATTGATAACCAATTCAGCAAGTTGACACATTATACAAATACACCTTTCTACATATAAGTTGTTTTTCAATAAAGTGGGCAAGTAACTAGATAGACACGGTAAACAACTCTTTGAAATCATAAAAAAAAAAGTAAATCAGCTAGACATAGGATTTCATTTACATAAATAGTCTATAGACAGCATCAACTTATTATTGAAGAATACAAGCAATCAAACTCTGTTCCAGTAGATTGACTGTGGGTGTTTAAGTTTCTCAGAATATGTTTGGACTTAACTTCAAATTATTCTGTCATGTCTTTTTGAATAAAACATGTTATATGAGAGTCATAATGATTTGTTTTGAGTATGGCTAAATTATTCTAGCTAAATCTACTTTTTTAACAAATAACTTCTTAGGGGGGTGGGGAAGAGGTATGGGATGTGGAATAGTCAGAGGGTGGATGGGGGAGGGGGAATAAAATCTAGAGTGTAAAAAAATATGTGAATGAATAAAAGATAAAAAAAAAAAAACTTCTTTTAGTCTAAGACAAGAATCACCAAATTTCTTGAAGTACCAAATAGGCAGGCTAGGCTTTGTAGGCTATCCACTCTCTGTCAATGCTTCAACTCAGCTACCTTGGTGCAAAAGTGAACATGACCTTAAGACAGCTGGATTTTAATAGAAGGTTTGTTTTTTTTTTTTTTTTTTTGCAAAAGTAAACAATAGACTAGCTGTTGCATGGGCTATAGGAACAGAGAGCTTCTCAACTAGAATCCTCATATGCTAAATTCAAATACATTAATATTACCAACAACAATAGCTACCACTTTTTTGGAAAGCCAATTGTGTGCTAAGCACTTTAAAGAAATGCATTATCTCATTTAATTCCCCGAAACAGCTATAATGACAGCAGTTGAAGACCAGGGAGTGTAACAGTGTTATATTTAAGGAAACAGCATTATGTAAGAGTTCTGAAAGCTTAACTTTCACACTATATCACAAAAGGCTATGAGATTTGAAAAAAAACATTTTCTTTGTTAGGTTTCTACATATTATACAATAAATTGTTTAGAAAAATCCAAATATAAAACATTCTACCCATTAGGAGTCAACTCACATTCTAAATCAGCATCCTTTAATAATAAATTAATCTGCTTAGCTTCTTGTGGTACTGGAGATTTGTTCTCCAAATTTGTTCTGTTACTTTGGATTAATTAATCTAAATATAGAGTTAGCTAAAAAACAGGAAAATTATAATTTTATTTCCTAGACTATGCATTAATATAAAAAAGTAAATACCAATTTTAAGTAAAAATTTTATTTTACCTTCATTTAAGATAATATTTGCTTATTATTATATATATATGCATTTCATAATAAGCATAATAATATTTTAAATATAATCTTATGTTTTAATCACAAAGGTTAACATTTTGGACATTGTTTGCCACTGTATTGTGAACCACTTCTATTTGGTAAATAAAAGAAAAAAAAAGGAAGTAAACTGAAAAGATGTTGGATGATCCCATGGGATGGTTTCACTTTTTTTTAAATTTTATTTTATTTTTAATTCTTTTGTTTGTTTGTTTGTTGTTTGGTTGGTTGGTTTTTTGTTTTTGGTTTTTGGTTTTTGGTTTTAGTTTTTTGAGACAGGGTTTCTCTGTGTAGCCCTGCTGTCCTGGAACTCACTCTGTAGACTAGCCTGGGCTCGAACTCAGAAATCTGCCTGCCTCTGCCTCCCAAGTGCTGGGATTAAAGGCGTGCGCCACCACCGCCCGGTATTTAATTCATTTTTACACTTGATATTTCATTCCCCACCCCACCCCCCCCAATCCACGCTTGGACTACTCCACATCCCACACCACCCTGTCTCCATGTGGATACCCCAACCTTCACCCCACCTGATCTCTAAACTTCCTAGTGCCTCCAGTCTCTTGAGGGTTAGGTGCATCATCTCTGAAAGAACACAGACCCAGAAGTCCTCTACTGTATGTGTGTTGGGAGGTGTCATATCAGCTCTCTGTTTGGTGGTCCAGTGTTTGAAATGTCTTGGGGGTCCAGATTAATTAAGAATGCTGGTCCTTCTACAGGATCGCCCTTCTCCTCAGCTTCTTTCAGCCTCCCCTAATTCAACAAGGGTCGGCTGCTTCTGTCCATTGGTTGGGTGCAAGTATCTGCATCTGACTCTTTCAGTCGCTTGTTGAATCTTTTGGAGGGCAGTCATGATAGATCTCTTTTTGTGAGCGCTTCATAGCCTCAGTAATAGTGTCAGGCCTTGGGACCTCCCCTTGAGCTGGATCCCACTTTGGGCCTGTCGCTGGACCTTCTTTTCCCCTCTCCATTTCCATCCCTGTGGTTCTTTCAGACAAGAACAATTTATGGGTCAGAGGTGTGACTGTGGCATGTCAACCCCATCTCTCACTTAATGTCCCGTCTTCCTGATGGAGGTGGGCTCTCTAAGTTCCCTTTCCTTAAAGTAGGGCATTTCATATAAGGTCCCTCCCTTTGAGTCCTGGGAATCTCTCACCTCCCAGGTCCCTGGTGAATCAGTCCCCCAACCTCCAATTTTCTGAGGTTGCCTGTTTCCATTCTTTCTGCTGGCTCTCAGGGCTTCAGTCCTTTTCCCTCACCCAATACTAGATCAGGTTCTCCTCCCCCCACTCCCTCCCACTCTCCCCTACCTCCCACTCCCCCATCCACTTTACCTCTCAGGACCCTCTTTCCCTCCCCACTTATGACTGCTTTCTTATCTCTCCCAAGTGGGACTGAGGCATCCTCACTTGAGCACTTCTGCTTGTTAAGCTTTACTATAAAGCCTATACTCAACAAAACTGGAAAATCTAAATGAAATGGATGGTTTTCTAGACAGATGCCACATAACAAAGGTAAATCAAGAGCAAGTAAACTAACTACACAGGCCCATACCACACAAGAAAATAGAAGAAGTCATTAAAAACCTCCCAACCAAAAAAAGGCCAGGGCCAAATGTATTTAGTGCAGAATTCTACCAGACCTTCAAAGAAGACCTGATACAGATTTTCCTCAAACTATTCTATAAAATAAAAACAGAAGGAACATTACCCAACTCGGTCCATGAAGCCACAATTACTCTGATACCTAAAGCACATAAGGGCCAAATAAAAAAAGAAAACTTTAGACCAATCTTGCTTATGAATATCGACGCAAAAATACTCAATATACCCAAGGAGCTAAAGAGATCTGCAACCCTATAGGTGGAACAACAATATGAACTAACCAGTACCCCCCAGAGCTCGTGTCTCTAGCTGCATATGTATCAGAAGATGGTCTAGCTGGCCATCAGTGGAAAGAGAGGCCCATTGGTCTTGCAAACTTTATATGCCTAAGTTCAGGGGAACGCCAAGGCCAAGAAGTGGGAGTGGGGGAGGGGGAGGAGTGGGGGGGGGATGGGAGACTTTTGGGATAGCATTGAAAATGTAAATGAAGAAAATATCTAATTAAAAAAATTCTTGCAAACCAAATCTAAGAACACAGAAAAATCATCATTCATCATGATCAAGTAGGCTTCATCTCAGGAATGCAAGTTTGGTTTAATATACAAAAATCCATTAATGTAATCCACTATATAAACAAACTCGCAGGAAAAAAATCACATGATCACCTCCTTAGATGCAGAAAAAGCATTTGACAAAATACAACACCCCTTCATGTTAAAAGTATTGGAGAGATCAGGAATTCAAGGCCCATACCTAAAAATAATAAAAGAAATTTACTTCAACCCAACAGCTAATATCAAATTAAATGGAGACATACTTGAAACAATCCCACTGAAATCAGGGACAAGGATGCCCACTCTCCCCATATCTATTCTATATAGTACTCGAAGTGTTAGCTAGAACAGTAAGACAACAAAAAGAGATCAAGGGGATACAAATTGGTAAAGAAATAAAGATATCACTTTTTGCAGATGATACCATAGTATACATAAGCAACCCCAAAAATTCTACTAGAGAACTTCAGCTGATAAACAACTTCAGCAAAGTGGCTGGATATAAAATTAACTCAAATAAATAGCCTTCCTTTATACAAAGGATAAACAGACTGAGAAAGAAATTAGGGAAACCATTCCCTTCACAATAGCTACAAATAGTATAAAATATCTTGGGGTGGTTTAAATGTTTATTAGTACTAGTTTTCTGATAACCTTGAGAGTATTTGGTTCAATCCTAAATGAGATTTATAGCTACTAAAATTTATAGAAAAGTGATCTATCAAATAATTTTTCAATAAATCAGGATAAAAAGCTCGAAAGAATAGTTCCCAAGTCTGTATATCTCAAGACCTCATATTTGTGTGAACAGGTCAAGTACCAATTCCTGATTCTAACAGCTCTGAAACCATTCTCTACTGCAATAGGAAACTAGAATATGTATTAAGCTCACTTGTCAGAAAAGATGATTCATAATCTGGCCAAGGTGCTAGTTTCTTTTTAGAGTTCCTGTAGCTTAAGAGAATTAATATTGTCTTTAGAAGGAATTGTTTCTCAGGCATTGTGCTAAGACTAAACTATAATGCACTAATAAGCTCTATGAAGGACTGGACTTCTCCATGGTAGATACTTAGGATGTCAGATACAATCATTAGCCTTCTGTAAGACTCCTTATATATGGCTATTCTTATTAATACCTTTTCTTGTGTGTCTAAAATGTCTGTTACATGAAATGTCTAGTCTTTGAGAAGCCTGTAACTTTTTAAATTTTGTTCTTAATTTCAGTCACTTTATAAACTCATCACATAGACAATATTGCATAATCAATATTGTGCTCACCACCCTTGTTCTTCAAAAGCTTTTTTTTTTCCTGATTGCTTCAGGGTTTTCATTTAGAAGCAATGAATTGACAGAATAAAAACAAATCCTGTTTGTCTCTTGATCTTATTCTTCTGCCTACTCTACAGAGAAACACATTCATCATTTTAATGAATGTCTTATAAAAATTTTGAGTATGAACAGTTTGGCTTTTGTTTCATTCTTTTTGAGCTTTTAAAAATACCCCTGTTGATCTCTATACTGTCCGCTTATTTGTTCCATGGATAATCCATTCTAGTTTTCAATGGTGTTTTTATTTTATTTTATTATTTATTTATTTATTTATTTTGCCAAAAGATACACTGCTTCCATGAAATTCTCATCTCTGATTTCATACCACACTGGGGAGGAACTTTGAGGAGTTTTATTTGTTTTCCTTTTATCAAAGCATATATCTTGGCTAGAAAATGCTATAGTATAGGATTCAATCATATTCAACTTTGCTAACTGCTTGAAAATGCTTATTCTGGTAATTTGTATTCCTCCTAGATTGTAAGAACAGCTTCATTTCGTGCTAAATTTATGATCATTCAGATATTCAATTTTATCATTCTTATATAAGTAATCATTGTAGGTTAATATACCTGGTCTTGATTATTATAAAGAATTAACTTTTTATCTTCTATTTTCTTGCTTCTTCAATGAGTAGACAACAGCTGTTTTTCAGTTACCTGGCAATGAGCAATGCAGATCCTCTCCATGACTGCAGCTTGTCTCTTAGCTTTTATTCATTGGTTTCATGAAAGTTATCACTTTTTAATAGTGTAAGACTTTAGTCATGTTTAATTTTTTATATTAAGTCAATGGTCTTTGGTATTTAAAATTTCCTAAGTGTCAGGAAATCTGTTTTTCTAATGTTATTCACCAAGAAATGAAAGAAAGTTGATGTAGCTAACTCAGTACATAAAGAATATCAGATAAAAGCTTTTTGTCATAAAAGATCTTAGCAAACCACCAAGAGAAGTTACCTTTCTTAACATAACTTACCTATGAAAACCTACCAAAAAAAGGGTATAAATGATGAGCATTCGTGTCAAGAGAGAAGTAAGCTATCTGTGTTAATGTCTCTATTTCTGCCCAGTATTTTCTGGAACCCAAACTGGGACAACAGAATCAGAAAATAAAAGTAAAGAAGTAAGAATTAGTATATGAGAGACAAAGAGAAAGAAGAGAGAAGAGAAATCTGATAAGGAAGCATAAAACAGTTTCAAGTGATGCATTTGTCTACAGAAAAATTATGAACAAACCTACAGAAATGTTTTAGGAAATAATAATTTACAGTAATGTTGTTGGATATGGGATTAGTATACAAAAATCCGTAATATTTCTACATCACAATTAATGAAAATTTAGCAGAAAATAATTAATTCAAGGAGCTGAAGAGGTTTGTAGCCCCATAGGAGGAACAACAATATGAACCAACCTGTACCCCGAGAGCTCCTAGAGACTAAACCACCAACCAAAGAGTACACAAGGAGGGACTCAAGGTTTCAGCTGCATATGTAGCAGAGTATGGCCTTGTGGGATATCAATGAGAGGAGAGGCTCTTGGCCTTGTGAAGGCTCAATGCCCCAGTGTAGGGAAATGTCAGGACAAGGAAGCAGGAATGGGTGGGTTACTGAGCAGGGGGAGGGGGAACGGGATGGGGAAGGGAAGGGAAATGAGGAAAGGTAATAAACTTTGAATATTAAATAAAGAAAATATCTAATAAAAGAAAAACATATTGAAGGATATCTAGGTATACATTTCACAAAGATATACAAGATTTTTGGGAAAATAGAAAGAATTACTAAAACATGCAAAAATCAATAAAATAATTGAAGAACTCGATAGATATGTCTTTGATAACAGTTAAATCTCTCTATAAAGATATATTTATTTTGGCTCACAGCTCAAAGACCTTGAGTTTATGGTGATGGGGAAAACATGGCCGTGGTAGCAGTCCACTGTGTAGGAAACCTCCAAAGGTTCAATCCTATATATTCCAACCAGGCTCTCACTAAAGGTTGCATGCATAACCTAGAAAAAGTGGTGCCATACACTGGGAACCTAGAGTTCAAATCATGAGTCAAAAGAGACATTCTAGATTCAAACCATAATAAAAAAATCACATGTGTTTGGGCCTCATAGTTCTTACAGTGTATATGACTGAATCATCAGCCAATGTGCACACTTGGTAGTTTCTAACACAGCCGACCTCAGGAATCATCTCATTGTCACCAATCACCAGTAACAGTAACAGCTCCAAGACTCTGGTTTAGTGACAATGTACAGTACAGTTCAAGAGAAAACTTTTGAGATGAATGGATAAATAGTTCAGATTATCATTATAGTAGTCTTATTTCATCTAACACAATAAAGTTCAAATCTTTTAGAAGTATATAAAGAAGAAACTGCCAGGGCCTAGCAAACACAGAAGTGGATGCTCACAGTCAGCTATTGGATGGATCACAGGCCCCCAATGGAGGAGCTAGAGAAAGTACCCAAGGAGCTAAAGGGATCTGCCACCCTATAGGTGGAACAACAATATGAACTAACCAGTACGCCCTGGAGCTCGAGTCTCTAGCTGCATATGTATCAGAAGATGGCCTAGTCGTCCATCAGTGGAAAGAGAGGCCCATTGGTCTTGCAAACTTTATATGCCTAAGTACAGGGGAATGCCAGGGCCAAGAAGTGGGAGTTGGGGGGGAGGAGAGTGGGGGGATAGGCATGGGGGACTTTTGGGATAGTATTTGAAATGTAAATGAAGAAAATACCTAATTTTTAAAAAAGCTGCACATAGTCTAGCTATGTCTTAAAAAAAATAAAGAAGAAACTTATCTAATTAAAGTTTTCCCAGAGAATGAAATAAAGTTAACAATAATGTCAAAGATTACTGCAATGTCAAGATGTCATTTTGTGTAACTTGATCATTTCTTATTATTAATTTATTCCAATAGATATCAAAATTTGCTGGAACTAAAATAAATTATTTGTTTTACTTAATTTCATTCTAACAATTGTTGTAAGAGCAGATAGCTTCAGAGGTACAGAGAAATTATTCTAGAACCTAAGGCTTTCTACAAGATTGCAAAACAAGTCTACATTTTATGAGAGCCCTTCTGCTTACAGACCAAACATCACAGAGCTCTAAACAAGGTTCACCTCTTGTTGAATAGATATGATGGCAATGCATTTTAGAACAGAAACAAGTAGAACTACTAATTTTCATGCTTTGGAGACAGAGACTGGGAAAATTTTCCATTGTTATAGAAGGAACAGTAAGACCTATTACTTGGAGGCTATGCCATCCAAAAGGCCGGGAGTTGCAAGAAATAAAGATAATCAGCCTACATGAAAGATAAGACTAGACTTTCTGATGGATTGCTGACAAGAGAGGATGTATCTACAGTATCAAGGACCAATAACCTCCAAATGATTTTGAAACACACACACACACACACACACACACACACACACACACTCACACACATGAAAATTTCAAAAACATAAATCCTTTTAAATAGGGTGACAACCTAACTAACAGATGATCCTTAGGGATAAGGTCTTTTGGAAGGGAGTTAATGTTAACCTTATCTAAGACCACCAGGATAGAGTCCTCAAGGCTTTGTAGGTTTTGTAAGAGGGAAAGAAATTGAAGAATACACATGTTCTTCATTTCTTGCCATGTAATATTGTACCACCTTAGGAAACTGACAGCAAGGTCAATCTACGGGGTGTACCCCTTAGACTTGGAAAACAAACTGTGATCCCAAATAAACCTATTTCTTTATGTTTACTCCATTTTGTGGCACTGTATTATTTACAACTTGAGACAGCCCAGCAGAACATGTATTCCCCAGAGGAAATGAAATAACATCTAGAGAGCTGAATATTTTTACTCTTGGTTTTGGGTATTCCAAAAAGAAAAAAAATCACACACACACACACATATTTGCACACATACATACATTCATACATATGATTTATTAAAAGAATATTTTAATAACAAATTTATTAAAATAAGTAAATGTTTAAAAAGAACATTTCAAGAACTGCTACAATGAAAGTTACTATGTTGAGGACATAAATATGGAGATGGTTTATGGAATTCTACCATAATATATGTAGGTGGCTCAGAAAATTCTACCATAACTTACCATTTAGCGAAGAAATGGCAAAATTAATTCCATTCATTATTTCTTAGTAAAACGATTATTTTTCCTCATTTGCTCACTCAAAGATCAGAAGAATAACTAAAAATAATCTCTGATTGCTCTCTTCTCAGTTTTTCCTCTGTCTCTGTCTTTCTGTCTCCCCTCTCTGTCTCTCTGTCTCTCTCCCCATCACCATGCCCTCTCTTCTCTGTCTCTCTGTCTCTCTGTCTCTCTGTCTCTGTCTCTCTCTCTCTCTCTCTCTCTGTGTGTGTGTGTGTGTGTGTGTGTGTGTGTGTGTGTGTGTGTGTGAAACAGACACAGATATTTAGAACATATAGATACATATGTATCTGTCATTATCAAATTCCATAGGAAATAGTGATTAGAAACAAAATTGCAAAGGATTCTATGGAAAAGAAGATAAAAGAAAAAGGAGGACTGGGGAGATTCTGCAGTAGCTAAAGCACTCTGTACAAACCGTATGGTTCAGATTCCCATAACGAGTAGGTCTGGGCATGATGGGACAGAGATATATACAGAAGAAACTCCAGAAGTTTATGGGCTAGCTATTCTGGCATGCACAGCAGCAGAAAACAAAGGATCATGTCTCATACAAAGTGGAGAGCCAAGACTGACATTAAGGTTGTCCTCTGAGTAACCTCCATATGCTGTCATGCACAGAAACTGTGCACAGTTCTGCTTCAAAGTAAGTTTTTTTTTTAATGTGAAGACAGATGATACTGCTCAGTGATTAAGAACCCTGGCTGCTCTTCAATTCAACCTAGGATCAATTATGAGCACCAACATGATGGCTCATAACCTTCTGTAATTCCAATTCTAGGAAATCCAATGCCCTTCTGGCATTCATGGACCCAAGGCATGGATGTCTTGAAAAAGTATACATGTAGGCAAAACACCCACATGCTTAAATACTTCTAAATAAATAAAATCTTTTAAAAGAAGAAATATTTTCTATATATAATTTTAAGTGTTATCAGGAAATGCAAAAAAATTATTGGAAAGTTAATTACAAAGCTCACCTTAGTTTTTAAGAAGGTAAAATTCTATCTGAAAGTTGGCAAGTTCTACATACATACTGTCTTTAGTTCACAATACCACAGACTGAATAAATCACACAGTGAAAAGATTTATGTGGGTTTGTGGTTCTGTCCCAGGAACAATAAACCACATCTCATGGCCTTGATGGAAAGACTCCCAAGGCAGTGGGCATGAGATAGAAAAAGGAGCTGCATAAGAGATTTAACACAATCAGCTTTGATAGCAGAGCCATCTGATAATCATCTATCATTTCATCAGTATATTGAGGGGCCAACATACCGGACGGCGGAAAGCTAAACATGGCATCTGGATGCCTGCTCCACATAAACACAAACTCTTAGCTGATTGCGATTTTTCTAAAACCCTCAAGATTTGACAATTGCTTGGGTAGTTTTTCTGGGAGTCTTGGCAGGTTGTTTGACTCTACAGACAGCCTATCTACCTTCAGTTTATGTGACCAATAGCAAAAATCTAGAAAGTTATATTGTGTCCCAACTATCATGAAAGCTGAGTTCACATAAATATTTTGGAATTGTTTATGACAAGGGGGCTCTCAAGCTGACCTCCTGGGTACTTCTAAGAACTCTGCTACATTCCTCTAAATTCAAATCCTCTGCCAAACCTCACAACACACACTAACATAATTGACTATTTTACCCAACCCTTTTCTGTAAATTCTGACAGTTATCCCAGCAAGAGGCTAACCTATAACCACAAGTAAATTAGTATTGTTTTACATATATTTTTTACCATTAAATGTTAACTCTTAGGAGTTAGCATTGTTTCTCAAAAATTTACAATGTTGGCTTGTCACAATAGACAAATTAATTTTTAATTCTATTTTTTATTAGATTTTACTTATTCACTTTACATCCTGCTCACTGCCCCATTCCCAGTCACCCCCTCCCACAACCCTTCCCCCATGCCCTACCCCCTTCTCCTCTGGGCAGGTGGGAGCCCTCTGGGTGTCCCTTTTTCCCTAGAACTTCAAGTCTCTGTGAAGCTAGGTGCTTCCTCTCCCACTGAGACCACACAAGGCAGCCCAGCTAGTAGAGCATACCCCACATACACGCAACAGCTATTAGGATAGCCCCCATTCCAGTTGTTCAGTACCCACATGAAGACCAAGCTACACCTCTGCTACTTATGAGTGGGGATACCTTGGTTCAGACCATGGATGTTCTTTGGTTTGTGGATCAGCTTCCAAAAGGCCCAAATTAATTTGACTGCAAGTAGTCATGATCAGCTTGACAAAGAAGTCCCCACTTCAATAGCAGCAAAAAAGTAAGCCCATCAAATTCAAATGAATTCTACTCCTCCGTCTTCACCTTGACCTCTAAAAGGTATACTGAATGTTATGAAAAATGATCTTATCTTCACATGAAGCCAGAATTTAATGATATAGATCATTGCTTTGATGAATAGCATAAAATGGAAATCTGCATCCATCAATTACCAAGCTTTATTTGGACCACTGCATACAAATACTGATGGTATTTTCACTATAGATAACAGACTCCTGTTATTACCACTGTACTGTGCAGTGACTGCCTTACAGATAGATCTCTACAGCCAAGGAACTAGTATAAACTACCAAGCAATTAAAATAAAAGTATTTCATTTACAGATATACACATTTCTAATGAGACCCAGAAGTCTTTACTAAAAATATCTAAGTCAATCTAAGTTATGTAGACATATAAAACCAATGAGAAAAACCAGCAATTTTTCTCTCCTCTGGAAATAACTATGTGGAAACACACACACTCACACACACATGTACACATATATGTTATATGCATATGGGAAATATACATATACACATAAATACATGTATAAGTTTTACTAAAGAATATAGAAAGAGGTTAAAATAAAGAGGAAAACAGTATTTTCTGGCAGTAGTGACTAGATTCTGGCTTTCAAAAATGATCCATTTATTATTTTGAGACAGGGTTTCATCTTCTGAAGATCCTTGTGCCTCTGCCTTCCCAGTCCTAGGATTACAGGATTAAACCACCACACCAGTTCAAAAAGCAATCCTTTAAAACATTTGAAGATAGATGGATATGAAATTGTAAACTCTATAATACAAAGTTCTAAACTATATTATTGACTAAGGAATAAATATATTCAGTACATTTAGCAGACAAAGATTAATGACTTCAATATAAGCAACTCTCAAAACTGATAAGAAAACAAAAATCACAGAACATTGACAAGGTTATGAACAGCAAAATATAATTACTTTAACAAGAAATTAACTCCAAGTGATCGATACAGACATTTCTGCATGAGAAACATTACATGGTTGTGCTGTTGCAGATCAAAATGATAGGACAAGGGTAACGTCCCTACATTGCTCGGATGCAAATGATTTATTATAAAGGTTTTGAAAGGACCTTTTCTTTTCAAACTTTAAAGCATACAAGTCTATATTTAGGGCCTACTCCCATAATGCCAATTGTGCACACCCTGTATGTATGAATACAGCGAGAAGAGAACAAAGGATAGTAACAGAAAACTCTGACAGAAGCAAGCAAAGAAACTTCCACACATTTCCTTGTGTTCTTAAAATTGTCTCAGAGTTAATTATTATTGTTATGTGTGTGTGCTTCTGTGGTGTATGTGTGTATGTGTGTGTGTGTGTGTATGTGTGCTTCTGTGTGGTGTGTGTATTTTTGTGTGTGCTTCTGTGGTGTGTGTGTATGTGTGTGTATGTGTGTGTGTATGCTTCTGTGTGGTGTGTGTGTGTGTATGTATGTATGTGTGTGTGTGTGCTTCTGTGTGGTGTGTGTGTGTGTGCTTCTGTGGTGTGTGTGTGTATGTGTGTGTGTATGTGTGTGTGTATGCTTCTGTGTGGTGTGTGTGTATGTGTGTGTATGTATGTGTGTGTACTTCTGTGTAGGTGTGTATGTGTGTATGTGTGTCTGTGTGCTTCTGTGTGGTGTGTGTATTTGTGTGTGTGCTTCTGTGGTGTGTGTGTATGTGTGTGTATGTGTGTGTGTATGCTTCTGTGTGGTGTGTTTGTGTGTATGTATGTGTGTGTGTGTGCTTCTGTGTGGTGTGTGTGTGTGTGCTTCTGTGGTGTGTGTGTATGTGTGTATGTGTGTGTGTATGCTTCTGTGTGGTGTGTGTGTATGTGTGTGTGTATGTATGTGTGTGTGTACTTCTGTGTAGGTGTGTATGTGTGTATGTGTGTCTGTGTGCTTCTGTGTGGTGTGTGTATTTGTGTGTGTGCTTCTGTGGTGTGTGTGTATGTGTGTGTATGTGTGTGTGTATGCTTCTGTGTGGTGTGTTTGTGTGTATGTATGTGTGTGTGAGTGCTTCTGTGTGGTGTGTGTGTGTGTGCTTCTGTGGTGTGTGTGTATGTGTGTATGTGTCTGTGTATGTGTGTGTGTATGCTTCTGTGTGGTGTGTGTGTATGTGTGTGTGTATGTATGTGTGTGTGTATGCTTCTGTGTGGTGTGTGTGTATGTGTGTGTGTATGTATGTGTGTGTGTACTTCTGTGTAGTGTGTGTGTGCTTCTGTGTGGTGTGTGTGTGTGTGCATGCATGTTGAGTCTACTTAGTATTGCTTATGCTGGATATCCTATCAGAGGACTTGTTGCTGCAGAAGACTGAGTCTCTTTGTTTCAGCTGTTAATTGCCTATAGCCATTAAATATATGGGTTTGAGAGATTCCCCCACGCATACTGGTCTGTCAACTGGTATTATCATTGTGCTGGTCTTATTTAGGCAACAATATTTTTGCAACTTCATGAGTACAGTGTTCCTGTCATAAATAGTAGACCCTACCTCCCAGTAGACAGTCTGGTTCTCTGGCTCTTACAATATTTATTTTTCCTCTTCTGCAATGTTCTCTGAAGCTTCAGTGTGAGGTTGTATTGTAGATGTAGCAGTTGGGGCTGAGAATTTCATTCAGTATTTTTCTGCATTTTCACTAGTTACAGATTTCTGTAATGGTCGCTGCTCAAAAAAGAAGCATCTTTGATGAAATGAGAACCACATTTAACTGTGGGCACACTTAGGTAGACGTATTTAGAATGTAATTAGAAGTTAAATGCATTGCCTTCTTCAGTGTTCACAATGGAAATGCCCATGAGAAATAGAAAGCAACCAGAATCTACAAACACATTACCTGCAAAAATTGTCTAAATCCTTCTGCATACCTAAACTTACCATCTGCATTGCTTCTAGAAGTCTGTTCCTTAATGCTATGACTATAATTCCTTTTCCCTACATTTTCTGATATGAGTAGAAGAAAAACCCTTTATGATATTCAATAATGGCTTAGAAAAAAAGGGAGTTAATTTCCAATTATTTTACTGTATGAAGTATATAATGACTAATATTATATAAATATATTTATTAATTAATATATCAAAAAATAGTTAATATAGTATAACATAATAGTTAATATAATATACTAATTACGTTGATCATATTAGTGTATTAGTAATATACAAATATGAGAAACATATGACTAATCCTAACAATCTCATGTCCTTTAATTAGAAGTTAATATTCTAATTCCAGTTATAACCTTTTTGTATAAAATGTGAAGCATCATCCTCAGAGCAGGTAATGAATGGTGTTATTCTGACAAAAGTGAGCTAAGAAGTTTCTACACATTCCCTAGCTAACAAATTGTACATACCTATATTTGTGTATTTTTACTATTTAGTATCTTAATTTTTAGTATTTAGCACTGTGTATTTATTTTCAATATCAAGTTATTAAAATTTATATTATAGATTTTTAAAATTAGATGAATATTAATACATAGATGTACAATATACACCTACATGTATGTATATATTAATATTTAGATGTATGAATATCAATATATAGCTGTTTAGTCATAATAGTATAGTAGTAGATCAATTTATATACATACATTTCTTACTTTATATAGAGTATTTCCCTGCTTGTTATGTACTTTAAAAGCTAGCTGAAATAAATAATATTTCTAATGTTCTAAAATAGCTTTGGTCTCTTGTGTTTTAACTGGTGTGTTTCAAACACAACTTTTGTAAAATGTTAGGGCTGCCTGGTCTACAGAGTGAGTTCCAGGACAGCCAGGGCCATACAGAGAAACCCTGCCTGGAAACAAACAAAAACAAACAAACAAAGAAAGAAAGAAAAAAGAACCCCGGCATCCAGCACCCATATCCACAGCTCACAGCTGCCTGCATCTCATCCAGCTGCAGGAGATCTAAGCCTTCTTCTGGCCTCTGCAGACACCCACACTCACATGTTCATGTACACAGACATAGATGTAAATTAAAATGTAAAATGTTATTCTTGACTTTGTGTGACCTTTTACTTTATGTTCAGTGGCTGGAACTCACTATTGATAAATTCATGAGAAAATCGGGGGCATGCAGTCTTTAATGTCAGTCTCAGTGTGGCTTTGTTCCTCTAGGTGGCTTTTACAGTCCTTTTCGACCTGGAAGCACTCCTGAAGATATGGTGTTTGGGGTTTACTGGCTACATCAGCTCATCTCTCCACAAGTTTGAACTATTGCTTGTTATTGGGACGACGCTTCATGTGTACCCAGATCTTTATCATTCTCAGTTCACATACTTCCAGGTAACACACTGCAATTACAACTAATACCTATTCCTCAGGAAAAGGGAAGTTGCTTATTATAACAACCACATAAAAATCCATAGATTTGGTAATATGGCTCTGAGGGAGATTCAATGTAATTACCAGAAACATTGCAGTAACAAATTGTAGCCATTGTTTATAAATTGCTGAAAAATGAGAGTAATATATTCAAATCTTTAACAAAACTTCTCCCAATTAACAGTTTATAGATATTCATACTTATATAAATAGATATAACATGCATCTATTTTGAGATATTAAGTTCTAAACGTAATAAGATTTTGGCACAAACTTAAAGGGAAGGACATATGAGTTTGTTTCAAGTGTGTATCATTCTTCTAAACTTTCTTACTAAACAGTAGTTTACAATGGATACTTTAAGGGTGGTAAAATTTATCTTCACAGATATAAACTCATCTTGCATTATTACTTGCAAATGTTTATTTCTTTGTTTTGTGACAGCTAAATAATTGTAGCTGTAATTATTCTTTTATAACAATTGTATATCTTTTTCAAATGTGATATTTTAGATAGCAATGCCTTATAATTACTAAATAAATGTTAATTATTAGCTACATTTTTGCAATCATTTGGTTCTAGAATATGCTCATTGTACTGTTAAATTCATGATAAAATGATTATTAAAATACTCACATTTAGTAGTCTAATCAAAACCATTTCATATGCATTTAAATTTCTGACTCGCATTTGTATAATTTATAGTGGAAATATCACAACATACATTGATGTCCTACAAGAAGATATTTCTAAATAGTTGAGGAATAAAATGAAAGCAGAATTTTAAATATTAACTTAGAGAAATAGGATTTTAATTCCTTAGAGGTATGGTTTTCAACCTTCCTAATGATGCAAACTATAATGCAATTCCTCATGTTGTGGTGACCCCCCCAGCCATAAAATTATTTTTGTTGCTATTTTATACCTGTAGTTTTGCTACTGTTATGAATTATAATGTAAATATTTTTGGAGATAAAGGGTTGCCAAAGGGGTCGCGACCCACAGGATGAGAACCTTTGCCTTAGAGACATGTCAACCTTATGATTTTACTTCTTGGTAATAACATTCATCATATTTAAAATAGTGATAACTCTAGCTTTCATAATCCAACTTATAATGACATACAATTGCATAAAAGGACATGAAAACATTGTCCACAGAAATTAAAAACAAACCCAGAGTGTAACTTAGCTTTAATGAACCAGAACCTGTTAAAATTGTGAGGTGCTTTGATGGCTCTGGCTTGTCCTTGTAACATCTTTGGTCTTAAACACCTCATCACTTATATCCTATCATGATCTTTAGAAACCATTACTGAAGTAGTTTGTACAAAAATTTTCAACATGTTTTAAAATATCTGTAAATAAGCATGCATATCAAATGTAATAGTTGATCTTGATTGTCAGTATTATTAGATTAAGATCCAACTAAGTTATTTTTAAGACACATCTCTGGATATGTCTGAGTTTCTGGGCTAATAGTACCAATTCTTTTTTAGACTAGCTAAAAAGGCTCAGCCCTATAGGTGGTAACATCACATAGTGTAGAGACTGTTAAGGATTAACACCACAATGGAGTAAATCCTCACAAACTGTGAGTTGTAATAAATCTATTTAATTTTTTGTTCAAGGACATTTCTTGTCATAATAAGAGAACATTGACTAGTATACTATATATGCCTGTCACAGTTGTTCTTGGACAGCAGTGTCTGGATTTGAACATCTGCTTGAACATTTTGTGCCTACATTGTGAGAAATAATTATAGATACTATGCCTGATAGTTAAAACAATGAAGGTCTTGATTGCAAACCTATTGATCAAGTTAAGACAAGTATAAGCCAGGCACATGATCCCAGCATTCTAGAAGTGGGAGGATGTTCACAAATTCAAAGGCAGGGTGGAAATGTATCAGGAATTACAGGATGAAAAGCTGGCAGCTAGACCATGAGGTGTAATATTGATTCAGACAGCTTCATTTCTCACACCAGTTTTATCAAGTGTCGCATTAATATTTTAAGGGTGCATCTTCATGACTTATTCAGTCATACATGCCATTAATTTACTTGACATACTGCAAGCTGTGCATCTGTTCTGGCATAAGAGCAATAAGGTTCATCATTATTTCCTGTTGAATCAAGTCTAGAGAGGTAGACTTTATAAAAATGCAAAATTCAGAGATTAAAGGTTGTGGGGTCCACCTATTTACTTTTATGTTCATTTCTTTCTTAAGCAGGCTTGTTCCATGTGGTTGACAAAGATAGCTTCCCAGAAGTCTGGGCCTTAAATGGTTCTTGTAGTGATGCCTGTTAGAGATAAACAAGGAACAGCAACCAAAACTCTAATTGAGTTATCTAGCAAATCTCCTGAGGATAACTCTGGATACTGGATCCTAGCCAGCCTGAGTCATAGACCTTGGGTGACTCTGCTTATGCCTCACGGTCAAAGCATACAGCAGAAATGATTTCAGAAAGGGAAGTCAAGAGTAAGGATAAGATAGAGACTGGAAAGGCAAAAGCTAAGAGCTATTTTATATCTGTGAAACATTAAAATCTCATGTTTAAAGTGTATTCCTTTTCTTTACTATATTGCAAATAAGATATCCATCTTTTCCAGTTTACCTTGTCTCCTATGGATGCTTGTGCATGCTGTTTCATTTAAGCCACTAACACAGCTTATTAATTTAGTATTTCTAAATTTGGACTGCCTCTTGTGATTGATGGCTTGTCATATATTAGTTTGCAACATTTTTATTTATTTATTAGAGGTTCCTGAAAAATGATGACACCTTATACCTGATGAAAAACAGCATACTTCTATGATGCTCATTTCAGCTTTTTATCACATGCCAATTTATATTTTTTAAAAGGGGGTGTTTTTTGTTGTTTAATGGGTATGAGTCTTTTGCCCGTGTGTATGTATGTGTGGTACATGAATGACAGATGCCTATGGAGGCCAGAAGAGTGTGTGTCAGATGCTCAAGACCAAGAGTTACAGGTGTCTGTGAGCCACCTGATGTGGGTTGCTGGGAACTAAAATTTCTTCTTTACAAGGACAGCCAGTACTCTTAACTATGGAGTCTCATTTCAAACCCTCAATTTATACCTCTTAATCATATTATATTATTACCTTAAAAGGTGCATGTGATTTATCAATGTATGCTCATTTGTAATAAAATAAAGTACTATAAAATAATATTTCCATGTTTGGCACATAATTATCATTTTAAATTTAAAAACAAATTTATTAATTATTTTCTTTGGGTTGGGTTTTGTAAATACTTCCAAATAAATATATATTATAATGTATAGCATCTATAGAGTAAAGATGACAAGTTCAGCAGTACAGAAAAGCTCTAAAACCCAAGGGTTATCTAAGACTGTGCTTGTTTCTCTCCTGGAGTTGGTTAATACTCAGAAAAAGTAGGTGCTCTGTTTCATGAGATATTCATAGAACCCAGACAGTTAGGGTGGATATGACTATCTATAGTCTTTACAAGGTTTTCAGTTTGGGTTCATAGGTACCATCCCATCTGTTTCCATTTTTAGGCCAGAGAAATGGAAAATAAATATATCTAGGGCAAGCTTGAATTACTATGCCTATAGTTGCACATTCTCTTGTTTTCACATTTGGGAAGCCTGAACCTAGTCCATTGGGCACAAGCAGGTGAAAAGGCTAAAACATAGAGCCTGTTGCCCTGGGGAGTCATTTGGCCAAAAAACCCAGGAAGATCTATTATTTAAAAGAAGAAGGACATAATAGATGTTGGAATATGAATCTGCACCAGGCCTTAATAGAAGTCTGATCTTCCCCATTTATTAGTGTGGATTACCTAAGAAGACTTATTTCAAGAGACATTAAGCAGACCTAATGTAGAATTAAATATTTTCTTAGGTGTTAAGCATTGAGAAAATGTTTCATTTCAGCAGTATGTACTAGTTAGTACTATTTTGAATTATCATATTGTATGTTGAAACAGTTGCCAATATTTGTCCTCATTCATTGATTTGAGAATTCTTGTTTTCTCACTAGATAGTAGGCCACGTGGTGGATTGTCTTAGTTACTGTGTTGCTATTTTTAGTCTCTAGATGAAATGGAAAAGTGTAACTGTTTTACATGGTAACATGAAAATAATACTTTAGTAGTAGAATTTTGTAAATTCTGTTTCTAGCATCTATGTCTTTTTCTCCATGACTAGGTTCTGCGGGTAGTCCGGCTTATTAAGATTTCCCCAGCATTGGAAGACTTTGTGTACAAGATATTTGGTCCTGGGAAAAAACTTGGAAGCTTGGTGGTGTTCACTGCCAGCCTCCTGATAGTTATGTCAGCCATCAGTTTGCAGATGTTCTGTTTTGTCGAAGAACTGGACAGATTCACCACTTTTCCAAGGGTAAGAACTTTATATATAGCCCACTTAATCTATTTCTTTTATTTTAGCAGTGGTGATTAACATAAAATGAATTCCATTTTAGTCATGGTTCAAAAGCATTAGCATGTCTTTGATAACTTGATCATTAAATTTTAGTATTTTGAACAGCCTCTTCTACAGGGTACAGGTACTTGAATACATTTTCAGCACCATTGGTGTACACATGGATTGTAAAATTCTCGAAACAATATTTTTGGATGCCACAAAACATAAGTAAAAGAAAATGTGAGCAATGGTCCTTTTTGCCTATGAATTGCAATGTAGCAGGTATTTAACCTGAATATCCATTTTTGTGACATGTACTATATTTTAGGCTTATTTTATATCCATCCTTTTATGTTGTGTCTAACCTAAAAGCAAACTTTGGGTTGTTTATATAATATTATTCATAGACCACAAATTTGAGTAGGAGATTATCAGATTTCTGCATTCTTGTTAAAATTCACAAGGGATAAAGAAAATAATGGCAACAAATGGTTCCTTAAGCAGGATTCAGTCTCTGACTACAAGGATCCATGTAGACTGAGAAACATAACAGGGCTGTAATTGACACAGATTCAGTATGTGTTCCTACTACAGCTTGAAATAATAAGACCCATGTTTGTGGTAAAAGTAATCATGGAGTAAAACAGGATAAAAATATGTTCTTTTAAGATTTGAAAGTAGTGAACAGAGGCAGGTGGATTTCTGAATTCAAGGCCAGCATGGTCTACAAAGTGAGTTCTAGGACAGCCAGGGCTACACAGAGAAACCCTGTCTCAAAACAAACAAACAAACAAACATAGTGAACACTAAAAGTAGTTTACTTTTAATGAAGGTATTAATGTGATTGTTTTAAAATAATTTTGGATCTAAGTTTGCGACTTAGCTATTAGTGTTGGAATTTTTTTCTCTTATGATGAAAACTTCTCATACATCCATTTACTGAATACCTATAATGAATCATGTTGTGTATATACTCAGAACTAAATTTTAGGTCCTTAAAACCTCTCAGTTAAGGGGAGGGGCAAGCAAATAAACACACATATATGCAGGCAGAAGGCACTCTAGAAGCCCAGAGGAAGACCCAGGACCAGAAAGGAGAAGTCCAGAAAGGCTTATTGGGAGAGGTGAGCCCTGGGGAGTTAGGATATAGCCAGATGCAGCATATGGTTGCAGGGAGAGAACATCAAAAGGTATAAGGTTAGCAAGTTTTCAGAGGAAAGAGAAAGAATAATGAATAACTGTGTTCATCGGGGTTTCTACTGCCATGTTAAACCATGACCAAAAGCAACTTGGGAAGAAAATAAGAAATATTCTAATTCAGTTTGTTGAGGGAAGCCAAGGCAGAAGCTGCAACAAAAGTCATACAAAAGTCATGGAGGAATGCTTTATACTGATTTTTCCCCATGACTGGCTCAGTGTGTTTTCTTATAGCACCCAAGAATGGCATTTTCTGTATTTGAGCTTAGCTCTCTCACATTAATTATTATTTAAAAATATTCCCTAGAGACTACAAGCAATTTTACGAAGACTTTTTTTTCAATTATGATTACCAATTCCCAGATATGCCCACATTTGTGTCAAGTTGATAAAACCTAACCACCATCTCAGTGGCGAGAAGATGTAAGTCTGAGATATCTATAGGAGGATGGGATTTAAAATATGTATACTAAGAAGAACCACATCTGAGACATCCGGGCACCTTCCCTGCCAGAGGAGAGGTGTCCACCGTGCCCACGAGAGCTTTGCCACAGCATCTGGGGGAGCCATCTTGGCTCTGGGATTCCACCAAAACTAGTCTACACATGTGAGAGTGTGGACTACAGAAGCTAACAGTTTCTGGGACAGGTGGAAGCCACAGAGCTTCTGAGGCAGACCTCATTTCGGGATCCAGACATCCAGGCACCTTCCCTGCCAGAGGAAAGGTGTGCGCCCAGCCCAAGAGGGCTTTGCCACAGCATCTGGGGGAGCCATCTTGGTTCCCAGATCCTGCCGAGACTAGTTTGCACAGATTCTGGAACAAGCCCAATTTCAAGCCTTCATTTTCTGCCAGGAGGCAGGTCCGAACTCCAGAAATCTGTCCATCTTCCCTGCAAGAGGAAAGCTTGCCTGCAGAGAGTGCTCTAACCATTGAAACTAAGAAGAGATCTAGTCTCCCAGGTCTGCTGATAGAGGCTAACAGAATCACTAGAGGAACAAGGTCTAACCAAAGACAACTATAACAACTAACTCCAGAGATTACCAGATGGTGAAAGGCAAATGTAAGAATCTTACTAACAGAAACCAAGACCACTCACCATCATCAGAACCCAGCACTGCCACCTCAGCCAGTCCTGAGTACCCCAACACATGGGAAAATCTAGACCCGCATTTTAAAGCATATCTCATGATGATGGTAGAGGACATCAAGAAGGACTTTAATAACTCACTTAAAGAAATACAGGAGAACACTGCTAAAAAGTTACAAGTCCTTAAAGAAAAACAGGAAAACACGACCAAACAGGTAGAAGTCCTTAAAGAAAAACAGGAAAACACATCCAAACAGGTGATGGAAATGAACAAAACCATACTAGACCTAAAAAGGGAAGTAGACACAATAAAGAAAACACAAAGTGAGGCAACGCTGGAGATAGAAACCCTAGGAAAGAAATCTGGAACCATAGATGCGAGCATCAGCAACAGAATACAAGAGATGGAAGAGAGAATCTCAGGTGCAAAAGATTCCACAAGAACATCAACACAAAAATCAAAGAAAATGCAAAATGCAAAAAGATCCTAACTCAAAACATCTAAGAAATCCAGGACACAATGAGAAGACCAAACCTATGGATAATAGGAATAAATGAGAATGAAGATTTTCAACTTAAAGGGCCAGCAAATATCTTCAACAAAATTATAGAAGAAAACTTCCCAAACCTAAAGAAAGAGATGCCCATGAACATATAAGAAGCCTACAGAACTCCAAATAGACTGGACCAGAAAAGAATTTCCTCACAACACATAATAATCAGAACAACAAATGCACTAAATAAAGATAGAATATTAAAAGCAGGAAGGGATAAAGGTCAAGTAACATATAAAGGCAGGCCTATCATAATTACACCAGACTTTTCACCAGAGACTATGAAAACCAGAAGATCCTGGACAGATTTTATACAGACACTAAGAGAACACAAATGCCAGCTCAGGCTACTATACCCAGCCAAACTTTCAATTACCATAGATGGATAAACCAAAGTATTCCATGACAAAACCAAATTCACACATTATCTTTCCATGAATCCAGCCATTCAAACGATAATAATAGAAAAAAAAATACATGGACAGAAACCACGCCCTAGAAAAAGCAAGAAAGTAATCCTTCAACAAACTTAATAGAAGACAGCCACAAGAACAGAATGCCAGCTCTAACAACAAAAATAATAGGAAGCAACAATTACTTTTCTTTAATATCTCTTAATAACAATGGACTCAATTCCCCAATAAAAAGACATAGACTAACAAACTGGCTACACAAACAAGACCCAACATTTTGCTGCTTACAGGAAACCCATCTCAGGGAAAAAGACACTACCTCAGAGTAAAATGCTGGAAAACAAGTTTCCAAGCAAATGGTCTGAAGAAAAAAGCTGGAGTAGCCATTCTAATACCGAATAAAATTGACTTCCAACTCAAAGTGATCAAAAAAGACACGGAGGGGCACTTCATACTCATGAAAGGTAAAATCTTCTGAGAGGAACTCTCAATTCTAAATATCTATGCTCCAAATACAAGGGCAGCCACATTCATTAATGAAACTTTACTAAAGCTTAAAGCACATATTGCACCTCACAGAATAATAGTGGGAGAGTTCAATAACCCACTTTCATCAATGGACAGATTCTGGAAAGAGAAACAAAACAGAGACACAGTGAAACTAACCGAAGTTATGAGCCAAATGGATTTAACAGATATCTACAGAACATTTTATTCTAAAACAAAAGGATATATCTTCTTCTCAGCACCTCATGGCACCTTCTCCTAAGCTGACCATATAATTGGTCAAAAAACTGACATCAACAGATACAAAAATACTGAAATTGTCCCATGCATCCTATCATATCACCATGGACTAAGGCTGATCTTCAATAACAACATAAATAATAGAAAGGCAACATTCATGTGGAAACTGAACAACACTCTTCTCAATGATACCTTGGTCAAGGAAGGAATAAAGAAAGAAATTAAAGACTTTTTAGAGTTTAATGAAAATGAAGCCACAATATACCCAAACTTATGAGACACATTATGAAAGCATTTCTAAGAGGGAAACTCATAGCTCTGATTGCCTCCAAAAAGAAACTGGAGAGAGCACATACTAGCAGCTTGACAACACACCTAAAAGCTCTAGAACAAAGGGAAGCAAGTTCACCCAAGAGGAGTAGAAGGCAGGAAATAATCAAACTCAGGGGCAAAATCAATCAAGTGGAAACAAGAAGAACTATTCAAAGAATCAACCAAATGAGAAGCTAGTTCTTTGAGAAAATCAACAAGATAGATAAACCCTTAGCCAGACTCACTAGAGGGCACAGGGACAGCATCCTAATTAACAAAATCAGAAATGAAAAGGGAGACATAACAACAGATCCTGAAGAAATCCAAAACAACATCAGAGCCTTCTACAAAAGGCTATACTCAACAAAACTTGAAAACCTGGATGAAATGGACAAATTTCTAGACAGATACCAGTAACAAAGTTAAAACAGTATCAGGTTAATGATCTAAACAGTCCTATATCCCCTAAAAAAATAGAAGCAGTCATTAACAGTCTCCCAACGAAAAAAAAAAAAAAAGCCCAGGCCGGACCAAAGGGGTTTAGTGCAGAGTTCTATCAGACCTTCAAAGAAGATCTAATTCCAGTTCTTCACAAACTATTCCACAAAATAGAAGCAGAAGGTACTCTACCCAATTCATTCTATGAAGCCACAATTACTCTGATACCTAAACCACAGAAAGACCCTACAAAGATAGAGAACTTCAGACCAATTTTCCTTATGAATATTGATGCAAAAATACTCAATTAAATTCTCACTAACCGAATCCAAGAACACATCAAAACAATCATCCATCCTGACCAAGTAGGTTTCATTCCAGGGATGCAGGGATGGTTTAATATATGGAAATCCATCAACGTAATCCATTATATAAACAAATTCAAAGACAAAAACCACATGATCATATCGTTAGATGCGGAGAAAGCATTTGACAAAATCCAATATGCACTCATGATAAAAGTCTTGGAATGATCAGGAATTCAAGGTTCATAATATCTAAACATGATAAAAGCAATCTACAGCAAACCAGTAGTCAACATCAAAGTAAATGGTGAGAAGCTGGAAGCCATCCCACTAAAATCAGGGACTAGACAAAGCTGCCCACTTTCTCCCTACCTCTTCCACATAGTACTTGAAGTCCTAGCCAGAGCAGTTTGACAACAAAAGGAGATCAAGTGGATACAAATTGGAAAGGAAGAAGTCAAAATATCACTCTTTGCAGATGATAGTATATATAAGTGACCCTAAAAATTCCACCAGAGAACTCCTAAACCTGATAAACAACTTCGGTGAAGTAGCTGGATATAAAATAAACTCAAACAAGTAAATAGCCTTTCTCTACACAAAGGATAAACAGGCTGAGAGCGAAATTAGGGAAACAACACCCTTCTCAATAGTCACAAATAATATAAAATACCTTGGCGTGACTCTAACTAAGGAAGTGAAAGATCTGTATGATAAGAACTTCAAGTCTCTGAAGAAAGAAATTAAAGATCTCAGAAGATGGAAAGATCTCCCATGCTCACTGATGGGCAGGATCAATATAGTAAAAATGGCTGTCTTGCCAAAAGCAATCTACAGATTCAATGCAATCCCCATCAAAATTCCAACTCAATTCTTCAACGAATTAGAAAGGGCAATATGAAAATTCATCTGGAGTAACAAAAAACCTAGGATAGCAAAAACTCTTCTCAAGGATAAAAGAACCTCTGGTGGAATCACCATGTGTTTCCTAAATCTGTACTACAGAGCAATTGTGATTAAAAACTGCATGGTACTGGTATAGCGACAGACAAGTAGACCAATGGAATAGAATTAAAGACCCAGAAATGAACCCACATACCTATGGTCACTTGATCTTTGACAAGGGAGCTAAAACCATCCAGTGGAAAAAAAGACAGCATTTTCAACAAATGGTGCTGGCACAACTGGCAGTTATCATGTAGAAGAATTCTAATTGATCCATTCCTATCTCCTTGTACTAAGGTCAAATCTAAGTAGATTAAGGAACTCCATATAAAACCAGAAACACTGAAACTTATAGAGGAGAAAGTAGAGAAAACCCTGGAAGATATGGGTACAGGGGAAAAATTCCTGAATAGAACAGCAATGGCTTGTGCTGTAAGATTGAGAATAAACAAATGGGACCTCATGAAACTGCAAAGCTCCTGTTAGGCAAAAGACACCGTCAATAAGACAAAAAGACCACCAACAAATTGGAAAAGGATCTTTTTCTATCCTAAATCAGATGGGGGACTAATATCCAATATATAGAGAGAACTTAAGAAGGTGGAATCCAGAAAATCAAATAACCCCATTAAAAATTGGGGCTCAAAGCTAAACAAAGAATTCTCACCTGAGGAATACCGAATGGCAGAGAAGCACCTGAAAAAAAAATGTTCAGCATCCTTAATCATCAGGAAAATGCAAATCAAAACAACCCTGAGATTCCACCTCACACCAGTCAGAATGGCTAAGATCAAAAATTCAGGTGACAGCAGATGCTGGCGAGAATGTGGAGAAAAAGGAACACTCCTCCATTGTTGATGGGATTGCAACCTTGTACAACCACTCTGGAAATCAGTCTGGCAGTTCTTCAGAAAATTGGACATAGTACTACTGGAGGATCCAGCAATACCTCTCCTGAAAATATTCCAACCAGTAAGAAGGACACATGCTCCACTATGTTCATAGCAGCCTTATTTATAATAGCCAGAAGTTGAAAAGTACCCAGATGCCCCTCTACAGAGGAATGGATACAAAAAATGTGATATATTTACACAATGGAGTACTACTCAGCTATTAAAAGAATGAATTTATGAAATTCCTAGGCAAATGGATGGACCTGGAGGGCATCATCCTGAGTGAGGTAACCCAATCACAAAGGAACTCACATGATATGTACTCACTGTTAAGTGAATATTAGCCCAGAAACTTAGAATACCCAAGATATAGGATATAATTTGCAAAACATATGAAACTCAAGAAGAACGAAGACCAAAGTGTGGACACTTTGTCCCTTCTTAGAATTGGGAACAAAACACCCATAGAAGGAGTTACAGAGACAAAGTTTGGAGCCTAGACAAAGGATGGACTGTCATACCCAGGGATCTATCCCATAATCAGCCTCCAAACGCTGACACCATTGCATACACTAGCAAGATTTTGCTGAAAGGACCCTGATATAGCTGTCTCTTGTGAGGCTATTCTTGGTCCTAGCAAACACAGAAGTGGATGCTCACGATCAGCTATTGGATGGTTCACAGGGTCCCCAATGGAGGAGCTAGCGAAAGTACCCAAGGAGCTAAAGGGGTCTTCAACCCTACAGGTGGAACAACAATATGAACTAACCAGTACCCCCGCCCCCAGAGCTTGGGTCTCTAGCTGCATATGTATCAGAGGTGTCCTAGTTGGCCATCAGTGGAAAGAGAGGCCCATTGGTCTTGCAAACTTTATATGCCTCAGTACAGGAGAATGCCAGGGCCAAGAAGTGGGAATGGTTGGGTAGAGGAGTCGGGGGGGGGGTATGGGGGACTTTTGGGATAGCATTGGAAATGTAAGTGAAGAAAATACCTAATTAAATAAAATTAAATTAAAAAAAAGAATATCACCCACTTTTATCAAGCTGGTCATATCCTAAACATACATGTTTAGTTCAACATACCTAAGGAAAAAAAAAAGAAGAAGAAGAACCACGTCTTTGATTTCCTAGTGAGGGAGAAAGCAACATTCAGAACATGAGTATAAAGGCTGTCCTTAGACAAGTATTGAGATCTAGAGGACAAAGTTGTTGACAAGGACAAGGAGCCAAAGAATTCATGGCCAAGCTATTCATTCACTGCTGTACAGGCTGCAGTACTTGGGAAGTCCGAAGTAGCTCTCATCACCATAGCTCTTGTTCCCTAAGAACAATGTGAGCTGAGAGCAGGTAAGTTTGCAAGGTCATAGTGGATGAATCATAAAGAGAGAGAAGACAGGCATGGAAATGCACTGATCTAGAACATAGAAGAGTGCTCTAGTGGGGTTCCTGGCAAGGAAACCTCTTGCAGAGGCACATGACCCCAAAAGAACAGCAGTGCCCATTGCGTATGGCCTCCAGAGAAATAGGACTGAGTGCTTGACTGCAGCTCCCTGCAGAGAACTGCCATGTTCAGGATACATACCAACATCAGCATGGAGAAGCCTTTGCCTGTGATACATTCTGAAGCATGACATATAGGTTAGGGTTAGGGTTAGGGTTAGGGTTAGGGTTAGGGTTAGGGTTAGGGTTAGGGTTAGGGTCAGCTCTTCCTCCTGCAACTGTGAGAGGCAAACAAGGACTAGAGCTGCTTCAGAAAGCAGGTCTTCTCTTCCTGTAGCTCCTCACTGGCTCATCTTGAGTTAATTCCATGTTTCTCTCTGTAACACTGAAGATGATACTATCAAATATCCATTTTTTCCTCTAATCTGATTCAGAACCCTATTGCAAGCCACTGTGTTGGCTATTGTTCTAGGTGCAGGGAAGGGGAAATGAGTTAGAACCAAAGTCAGATCTGTCCTTAAGAATTACTTTATTTTAATTTCATGCCTTTGTCTCATATTTCCTCTCATTTCTCCTTATTGATTATATCTTCTACCCCAAGGCTTTTTGAATAAGACATTTTTTGAGTACAGAAATTCCAGCTGTTGAAGAATAATGCCACCAGCACATCTGAATGAGCACCTTGTAACAGATGCATTAATATTCCTGTAGCAATTCTTGACAAATAACAAGTAAAATCAATAAGTATGTCTCATGTGGGATCAGACATTGCCCCTAAATGAGTTAAAAAAATTTCATTGGGGATATTCACCAGTTTTTGAATGTAGGAAGCTTGAGTAGGGCTGTAGGTCTATGTGATAGTCACTGCATTTAGGAACCTGCCCTTATGGCCATATGCTCCAATTTTACCTCCTGGTATATAATATTTTTAACTGTGTGGTGTTGGGCAAATTATTCTCTAAGCTCTTTTCATAACCAAAATGTAAGCAAAAGTGCTACTTTTTGCATCATAAATATTGAAAAATATAGACACCACACACATGGGCTAAAATGGTTGTAAGAGGTTCTAATACACCTTGCATGATGTGTTAGATTGATGCCATTGTGACCTGCACTAAAGGCTGGGCTGCTTTCTAAACACTTCTCTGACTCATCCCTTCAGCCTACCTCCATTTTTCAGTCATAAGTGGGTGGCTTCTCAGATAGCCAGTGAATCCTCCATTCCTCTCTACCTGGTCACTTCACTATCCCAAGGAAATCAGATCACTCCTTTTGCCCCTTCTCAGTCACTGAGCTAATGGCAATGCTGACACTCTGAACTGTAACACCCAAAGGAGGATGGGGTATATCCCAGCACATGAGCATGATTCGAAGATAAATCCCTGAAAGCATCATTAAAATTTACAGGAAACACTCAAAGTACTCAGCTATAGGAGGGAGTCACAACCATCCCAATCAAAGAATGGGCCAGTGTTAGCTACTGACTGATAGAGAAGCATCAAAAAAGATGGGTAAAAGCACAGAGCACTCCCACCCCCATCCCATTTCTCTGTCTCTGCTCTCATACACAAACACACACACACACACACACACACACACACACACACACACACACACACACACACACACAAAAGTATATGTGTGGTGTGTGTCAGGTACAGTACAAATGTATAAGCAGCCATGTGGTGACCAAATGACAAGTTTGGGTGTCATTCCTCAGAGATTCTCCATCTTGTGTCCTGGGTCAGGATCTATTAGACTGTGAACTCATTAAATTCTCCAGGCCAGCCAGCCTCAGGGATCACTCTCTCCAACTCCAAATCTCAAGGGCTGAAATTATAAGCACATCCTATAATAGCTTTTATTTGGGGGAAGTGGGCAAGTGTATGTTCAAATGAATGTATATGTGGTATATGCAGGTGGACATGTGTATGAGGGCATAGTTTCCTATGTACACATTTGAATGCCAGCTCATACAGATTATCTTCCTATAACACTCTACACCTTATTTGTTGAGACACAGTCTCTCAGTGAACCTGGAATTTGAAGTTTTGGCTACATTGGCTGGCCAGCAAACCCCTAGGATATATTCCTCTGCTCCCCTCCCAGCTCTGTGGTTAGAAAACTGTGACTGCACTTGCTGTTAATGTGAGTGCTGGGAACCCTAATACATACCAAATGCTTACCACCCTGAGCTCATTTCCCCGCCCCTTTGATTTCACTTAACATGAGCTCTAGAAAGCAAACCCAGGTTGTTGTTTTGCATGGCAAGTACCTTACAAGTTGAGCCATCCTTCCAGTTTCCCCCCCTTTTCTTTCTTCTTATCCAGTGTTTAGGTGCCCAGGATAGATTGGGTTTCTCATAATATTATCAAAAAAGCATACAACAGTAAAAAAAAAAAGGGGAGTATAAGAAAAAAAATTCACACAAGGGAGAGTGGAGAGATGGCTTGGTGAGTAAAGTGCTTTTCATACAAGTGTAAGGATTCATGGATCAATGAAAAAGTCTGTGGTCATCATGTGTCTGTAGTGCCAGTACTGAGAAAGGAGAGACAGGGGGATGCCTAGAGCTTACTGGCCAGCCAATCTGTTTATGGCAGTGAGCTCCAGGCTCAGTGAACGGCCATCTCAAAAACTAGGACGGAAAGTGACCGAGAAAGAAACACCTCTGTCCTAAAATTACATGTGTATGTGCAGCTGCAAATATATGGATATAAACCAGCAATATTTACATAGCATCACACATATATGAACATGTACACATATGCTTGTGTACATACACACACACACACACACACACACACACACACACACACAAAGGAACAAAAGAAAGGTCATGTGATATACTCCAAGGTAAAGTAAGAATTGTAACTGTTCATATTGTTGTGATGTAAGTCCTGGCCATCTTGGAAGTTGGGTACCAGGAACAAGTGTTGAGCCATGGAAGGATGTAGGAAATAAACTATGGAAGGCTTTTGAGCAGGAAACAGCCCTCAACATTCAGCTAGAGGCAGGAAGAGGCAATGGCATTAACCCTTAGATAAAGAACCAAAGATTCACAGGAGGTATAAACATCCTACAGGGAAATAAAACCGTGTGATTGACGTATAAGAAATGAATCATGCTCCCTATAGTTTTCTGATAAAGGTTGATAAGCATCGTTTCACTACAGCTTTGCTCTGATTTCCCCTATACTTGCTACATAAAGCAACTGTCTATATCTTATGAAAATTGGTATTCCAAACATTCACTATATGGCTTTAATCTTCCTTCTAAAGCCCCACTAACACGACAACAGGCCTCATTTCTTCCTCAGTGATATAAGTGTAGATTGTTTTTATTCATAAGTAATATACCACACTCCAAAGCAGAAAACATTAATTCTTAATATTAGTTGTTTGATACAGACTTTCAATTTGAAAGCCCTAAATGCTAATTACTTGCTCTATTTAATTCTCAGTTGTAAAATCATGTCCAAGAGAATTATTATACTGTAAAAAAATAAATGCTATAAAAGCCTTAATGACAAATTAATGTCCATGTTTTCTCTCAACCACTGAAGTGACTAACCACCCTCTTATTTGTCTTGAAAGAATTACTGGAAGTTTTGAAGAAACATGCTCTTCTTTTTACTCTGTTTGCCATCTGGTTAGAGACTATGAGTACCTTTGTAATAAGTGCAATTTAATACATTAAAATTATTACAAAATGGTTAAAATTTGTCATTTAACTTCCAGCAATATTAGTTCAGTTAATACTGCTGATATCTTTATTGAGTTTAATTCACTCTTTTGCCTTTTATTGTGTATTAAAATTTTGTGTGTGGACACTATGCCCCTCCTTAGAATTGGGAACAAAACACCCATGGAAGGAGTTACAGAGACAAAGTTTGGAGCTGAGATGAAAGGATGGACCATGTAGAGACTGCCATATCCAGGGATCCACCCCATAATCAGCATCCAAACGCTGACACCATTGCATACACTAGCAAGATTTTATCGAAAGGACCCAGATGTAGCTATCTCTTGTGAGACTATGCCGGGGCCTAGCAAACACAGAAGTGGATGCTCACAGTCAGCTAATGGATAGATCACAGGGCTCCCAATGGAGGAGCTAGAGAAAGTACCCAAGGAGCTAAAGGGATCTGCAACCCTATAGATGGAACAACATTATGAACTAACCAGTACCCCGGAGCTCTTGACTCTAGCTGCATATATATCAAAAGATGGCCTAGCCGGCCATCACTGGAAAGAGAGGCCCATTGGACACGCAAACTTTATATGCCCCAGTACAGGGGAACGCCAGGGCCAAAAAGGGGGAGTGGGTGGGTAGGGGAGTAGGGGTGGGTGGGTATGGGGGACTTTTGGTATAGCATTGGAAATGTAAATGAGCTAAATACCTAATAAAAAATGGAAAAAAAATTTTGTTGTGAAATATCTTAGAAATGCAAATATGTGCATATATATATGTATATATATACATATATATATAACTAAGAGATGCTCATAACCATTGGTTCATCTTTATAATACTAGCTACTTAGAAGCTTAATTAAGGGGGCCATAAGTTCAAGGGCTACCTCAGATACGGGGTGAGTTTAAGGCCAACCTTAATGAGATCTGGTCTTGAAACAAAAGTTAAAAGAAAACAGAGGATAGACCTCTGTGAAGACTGATTGCAGTTCTTAAGAAAAAAAAAAAGCATAATCTGACAGAGTCTGAGAAATATTAGACCCTGGGTTCAGTCCCCAGAACAACAAAAAGTGTTAAATCAAAATATATTTTAGCTGTGCAGAGCTTAATATGCACAATTGAGGTAGATATGATGTCCTTAGGTGTCTCTCTCTCTGATAATTCTCCTCTCAAAGAAATAGATTCTGGTACCAGCCTAACTGAGGTGGAACTCCAGGTGTGAGCAAAGCCAAGGTAGTAGATTTCAATCTCTGACCCTGGTCAAAGAATTATGACTGCCTGCCCTTCAGACTATAGAAACCAGGAGCTGATGAGTGGATGCTGGGTGAAGCTGCTAGTTGGCCCATTTGTTCCATTAGTAGGAAATTAATGCAGCAGGTGTTGGATGTTTGTTTTTAAACTTTGTGAATCCAAGCAGTACTGTTCTAAGCATCCTCACACATCAATTTGTGCATACAACATAAAGTTTTTTACCTAGAAATAGAATGGCTCATTCTTAGAATAAATGCATCTGCAACTGTGGTAGATGAGTGACTTGAGCTCTAAAGTAGATACAGTGGTTAATCTGTCAGCCGCAGTTGAAGAAATTCTGAACTTCACAACCCACAGCACAAGATCTGACCTGAAAAAGTCACATTATTTAGAGTATTGATGTTCCATCTTATTATGGCCATTAATCTATTCACTTTGTCTTTCTTCAGTTTGCTGCAGTGCCAATACTGTTCTTTCCATGCTTTGGTGACAGTGAGGTACACAGACTGTCCTTGACCAGTGAGACACACAGGCTGTCCTTGGCCAGAGAAACACACCAGTTACCCTGTCTAGTGAGTCTCACATGCTGTCCTTGACCAGAGAGGCACAAACAGACTTCTTGGCCAGTGAGGCACACATAGACTATCCTTGCCCAGGATGGTACACAGACTGTCATTGCCCAGTGAGACACACAGGCTGTCCTTGTCCAGTGAAGCACACAGGTTGTCCTTGCCCTGTGAGGCACATGGACTATCCTTGTCCAGAGAGGCACACCAGTTATCCTTGCCCAGTGAGACACTCAGGCTGTCCTTGTCCAGTGAAGCACACAGGTTGTCCTTGCCCTGTGAGGCACAGACTGTCCTTGTCTGAGAGATACACAGTCTGCTTTCTCGTGTTCTCTTCCCATTGAGTTCTTTGTCCTGTCAGTCTACAACAAGACAGCAAGCATTCAGCTTCACTCAAGAATCCCATAGCTCAAGGGTCTGTGGCTTGATCCTTGAGCCCGTCATAACACTCAAACCAAAGGTCTACAAATATCACAGTCACTGGGGAGAGGGCCTCAACCAGCACTTGGGTTCCTGGAGTTTCCATTATTTCCTTTAAAATGTAACTAAACTTTTAAACAAACATTTGTCACATTCTAGCTAAAATTTGCTTTTGCTTTTTAAAAATGTGGCTTTGGTAAGTTCATACATGTACACAGTTTACTTAGATTATATCCACACAGCACCCTCTATCACTCTTCCTACTTCCTCTTCTTTGGTGGATGAATAGGGGTAATAACAACTGAGTCCTGAGAAGATGATGATGATGATGATGATCATGATCATGATGATGATGATTTAATCTTTTTTCACAATTCAGTCGTTATCTCCTTTCAGTCTGCCCTCCCCATCCCATTCCTCCTCCTCTGTCTCCAAGAGAATGTCCCAATCCCCCCACACTGCCAGACCTCCCTACTCCCTGGAGCCTCAAGTCACTCAAAAGTTAGGTGTATCTACCACCACCCTACCTGACCTCTAAACTCCCTGAGGCTTCCAATCTTTTGAGGGTTAGGTGCATCATCTCTGAATGAACACAGACCTAGCAATCCTCTGCTGTATGTGTGTTGCGGGCTTCATATCAGCTGGTATATGCTGCCTGTTTGATGGTCCAATGTTTGAGAGATCTCAGGGGTCCAGATTAACTGAGACTACTAGTCTTCCTACAGGATTGCCCTTCTCCTTAGCTTCTTTTAGTCTTTCCCTAAAGCAGGGGTCAGCTGCTTCTGTCCATTGGTTAGGTGCAAATATCTGCCTCTGACTTTTTCAGCTGCTTGTTGGGTCTTCCACAGGGCAGCATGATAGGTTCATTTTTGTGAGTGTTCCATAGCCTCAGTAATAGTTTCAGGCCTTGGGACATCCCCTGGAGCTGGATCCCTCTTTTGGCCTGTCATTGGACCTTCTTTTCCTCAGGCTCCTCTCCATTTCCCTCCTTGTAATTATTTCAGACAAGAGTTGGGTCAGAGTTGTGACTGTGGGATAACTGATGCCCTGTCTTCCTGCTGGAGGTGGGCTCTATAAGTTCCCTCTCCCTACTATAGGGACATTTCATATAAGGTCCCTCTCTTTGAATCCTAAGAGTCTCTAACCTCCCAGGTCTCTGGTGCATTCTGGAGGGTCCCCCCAAACCTCCTACCTCTTGAGAGTGCCTGTTTCCATTCTTTCTGCTGGCCCTCAGGGCTTCAGTCCTTTTCCTTCACTCAATACCAGATCAGGTTCCCCTCTCCCCCACCCCCACCTCCCACCTCTTTCCCCAACCCATCCATTTTCCCTTCCAGGTCCCTCTCTCCTTCCCCACTTGTGAAGTGGGACTGAGGCGTCCTCACATTTTTTTTCCTTTACATTTTGTACAGATCAAAACAAATGTTTATTTAGTGTCTTTTTTTTTAATGTACCGACTATGCAAGAGAGTTAGATAAGTCTCTGAAGATATTTCATATACTCTGGGCTTCCACTGTTTCAGGTTCTTTCAAGATCTATGAATTTCCAGCTAATTCTTCAGTCTGAATTTCACATATTTCACCAGATAAATGATTCTGTTCTTCTATCATTTTCTTCCTCATCTTTTCCTCTGAGTAGACTGTCAGATTGAGTGGCAAATCCTCAACTTTCACAAAGTCTTCTTCGTCGGACTTTTGACTTATGTTACCAGATTCTGCTTCATAATCATTCACTAACCACTGGAGATTCAGTATCAGGACTTCCAGCCAGAGAGCTCTCAGGAGTTTCCTTAGCAGATTTAACTACTTTGACTGTAGGCACTAAGATTTCACTTGCATTCAAGGGTAATGGCATAGGGGCAGGCAGTTGATCAGTAATAGTGAGTCCTTATGGGTAGCACTATTTAAATGTTGTTCATTCAAGGTTTCACAGGAGAGTTGTCTTGATCATTCTTACTAGTTGGTTCCTAGTCTGATGGTACATTTTTACTTTCTGGTGACTACTCTTAAGGAGGTCCTGAGTTCAATTCCCAGCAACCACTTGGTGGCTCATAAATATCTGTAATAGGATCAGATGCCCTCTTCTGGTGTGTCTGAAGACAGTGACAGTGTGCTCATAAATAAAATAAATAAAAAATAAGATCTGCTGATAACTTATTTTTTCAAGGTTTTATTAGATATTTTCTTCATTTACATTTCAAATGCTATCCTGAAAGTCCCCTAGAGCCTCTGCCCCCTCCCCTACTCTCCTACCCACCCACTCCCACTTCATGGCCCTGGCGTTCCCCATGTACTGGGGCATATAAAGTTTGCAAGACCAAGGGGCCTCTCTTCCCAGGCTACATATGCAGCTAGAGACACGAGCTCTGGGGGTACTGGTTAGTTCATTTTGTTGTTCTACCTATAGGGTTGCAGACCCCTTCAGCTCCTTCGGTACTTTCTCTTAACTCCTCCAATGGGGGCCCTGTGTTCCATCCAATAGATGACTGTGAGCATCCACTTCTGTATTTGCCAGGCACTGGCATAGCCTCACATGAGACAGCTATATCAGGGTCCTTAACAGCAAAATCTTCCTGGCATATGCAATAGTGTCTGCATTTGTTGGCTGATTATGGGATGGATCCCCAGGTGGGGTAGTCTCTGGATGGTCCATCCTTTCATCTTAGCTCCAAACTTTGTCTCTGTAACTTCTTCCATGGGTAGTTTGTTCCCTTCTTAAAAGTCCTAAGACCTTTCTTATTCATTTGGAGGGTTAAAAACCACTGGTTTAGGAGATTAACAGGTAGCCTATCTATCGGTGATTAATTAAAGTAGTCTTTACCCCTTCTCCACAGGAAATTCATGACTCTAACTCCCAGTATGCTAGTTGAAGTCAGAGAGAGAAAAAGATACTTTGAAAATTGATTTTCATCTTTATTCTAAGTTCTATATCTAAAACGTTCTCTCTAAAATGTTCTCCAAAAAAGTTTTCTCTAAAAGATTCTTCTCTTGCTTTCTAAAAAGTTCTCTGAGTTCTCTTTTTCCTCTGCATTTATTCGTCTTTAAGAATGCATGATCACATGGTAAAGAGTTCATCACAGGTTTACATATAAATCCAAAACATAAATTGAGTAAGAATTTTACAACAGAGATGTTTAGATGCATATCCACATAGAGTAATCATCTGGCTAAACATTCTTTATCTGTTACAAGCTCAACAGGTTGTGACTAAGTTATTATTGAAGTTTTGCATACATAAACCCAGTCAACTTCCCATCTTCTGTCCTTGCACCTATAGGAAATCCTTAGTTCCTTTTTTATGACCTTTGGTTAATTATTTCACAGCCTCTTGGAATGCACTCTAAATTGTAAATGCCTTTTCTCTCTCAGAAGCAATTAACTGCTGACACTTGAAGACTTTTAGAGTTCTCATTGCAGTTTTAATTATCAGAGAGGTCTTAGTAGCAGTCCTATTATAAAAAGAGCTTAATAATTACTAATATAATTTTAGGAATTCTTAGAGAATCATCATTAAGAGTTAAGAAATCATCTATTTTTCTATACAACCACGACCAAACACTACATCTTCGTGGTTCTGCAGGAATCTGTTCAAAAGGGTGAGCTAATACCTAGTGACTGTTACATAACTATATATTTAATAACAACAGGAAAAGCATATTAATAGCAGGAATCTTTCCTCAAATGTAATCTCCTTGGCCTTGCCTAAAGGAGCAAATCCATCGCAGCTTTACAGTCCATGGCAGAACCATCTCAGGAAGATCACCTGCTAGTTTTTAGCTTCTCTTAGATGGCTCTTGGCAAAGGTTCACTAATAAATCTTAGAGGGGGAAAGAGGAATTCCATTAACTTTTTTACTGGAAGAAAGATGGATTCTTATGGGCACCATCTGATTGTCCCCATACTTGGGCTCATCTTTCTATATTGCTGTCTCCTCTGAGCTTCAACTCTATGTTTCCACCCTCTAGGTTCTAAATCACTGAAAGTCCTTTTTTTTTCTATAAAATATTTCATATAACCATTAGATAACAAAGTATATGTGTCTGTTATCTATCATAATTATAATATTGTTCTTTATGTAATAAAGGTGGGAGGCATGTGGGCATGGTCACATTTATTAGCTCCTTCTGTTTAGCATAGTCAAGATATTATGGAAGAATCACATTCCTTATAGAAAATGACTAGACTAAAAGGTGCAGTATCTTACAATAGATATTTACTTACTCATTTATAAGTAATGTAGAAGATGTCCTGGTGAATATTTGAAAATTCTAGGATGGCATTACTTGCTCGACTACTGTGCCTACAGATGTAATCTTATTTTAATATTAAGAAAAGATTGCTTCCAGGGAAATTAGGTCTGCAAAGCTTCAGGGGTAAATAACATTTCCATGGATATTTGTGAAGCTTTAGGGTAGGCCTGAAATAGAACTGGACAAGGACATTTCATGGAAGGTCAGGCTGATGAGTTTATCAAAGACTTGGAACTTGAAAACATGGAGGACTACCTGAGAACGGCAGAGTGGTAGGCTAAAATAAGCGTGAACAGTGAACACTCTATAAAGCAGGGAGACACCAAAATTTTTCATTGTCTCTTGGTTATGTCCTTCCCAGAAAAAACAAAACAAAACAAAACAAAACAAAACAAAACAAAACAAAACCAAAAAAGACAAAAACAGCGGAACTGTTTTGAGGAAGAGCACACTGTAGGTCATATTATTTCTGTTTCTCAGGGGTGTGTAGTCATTCTATAAAATTCGCTTTTACTGACCAAGGACAAAAATTCATGACCAGTTGAGGAATCACAGGCATCTTTGCAGGCATTTTTTTTTTGTATTCTTTCTGTTAGGCCATTATTATGTCAAATGCTCCACAGGCTCATAAAGTAAGTCCCATCTGAAGCTCTAAGCCATATTTTTACTCATGCCTGGACGTGACTATGCAACAGAAAGCAGCAATTTGATTCAAAATTAAAGTAATAAAATGACATTCCTAAGGCAACTGTTACCCCTGCCCTTAAAATCTTTTAAAAATAACTTTATTTCCTTTCCAATATAACTTGAGACATTTTTGTTGGTGCTGTTTGGCTTCTGTTGGATTATTTATATGATGATTCATCACTAGCTACACAGTGATAAAAATAATACCCTGTGAACATATTTTAGCAATGGCTTTAATGCTTTCTGAATTACATGGAGTTGGCCACCCCTGCTTGTTGTATATTGTTGCTGATGGTCAGTTGGGTGAACATTGTGGGAATTATTACTTCCCTTGATAATACATTCATAAGCGTACTCTAGTGTTTTACCTTTCACTTTAGTTTGGTAAGTTTTATTTGCTGTCCTACAGCTGTTATTTACCTTCACATGTTATTTATAATCACATTAGTTGATAACAGCCTTCTTATTCACTAACTGTAAAAACAAATGTGAATCATTAATATTACTAATATCTTACTAATTTTCAGTGACATATTTAAGCATATTTTCTATGATACAAAGATGAATCCATTATTAAATGTATTGTTGAGTCTAGCATAAATTAAAAAATACAACCTATATTTATGCTCCTTGCTATCTGTCATGTTTGTCTATGGTACCCATGAAATAAAACAAAGTAGTAATACATAATTAAAAAGTGTTGAAGGAAAAGATAACAACAACCTGATTAGCACTGTTTCTCCACATAGGAGTCAGTACTATCACTCCTAAACAACATGGAGAGCATTTATAACACGCCACACCACATCCTAAATGGTAGTCAGATGACCTAGCACAGAATAAGTATTACTTATTCTGTGCTATTACTCTGTAATAAGACTGAACAGTGACTACTCAATTTTCTGTTATATACAAAGTTTAAAATTTTTAAAATAGTTCCCAATACAAATTAAAACGTTCATCTTAATCAGTCCTTTGCAGCTTAAAAAAATACAAAAATAGATAGATAGATGTATAGACAGACAGGTAGATAGATAGAAAGAAGATAGATAGGTAGATGGTAATGAGATAGATTGAGATACATAGAGATAGATGACAGAATATACATACATATATATATATATATATATATATATATATATAAGAATTTTGTTAAAAAATTAGGAAAATATCAGATACCTCATCTCTTAGAATTCACCAAGTCAAGTCATTTCAAGTCAATAGAATAAAAAATAAAATCTACAAGGGAATTATAAAAATGAAGCATAGATTTTGTCATATATACATATATATATATATATATATATATATATATATATATATATATATATATATATATATTCTATCAGAAAAACAAGACTAGTTTCCAAATCACTGTTTTTCATATTTTGAAGAGGCATATAGTTAACATTTTCACATATAGAATCAAACAGAGGACCTTTTAATGACTAATATATAGATCCACCCATCCCCTCTGGTGTACTTCTTGTATAGTTACCCCAAAATAATGAGCTACTGTGCTAAGTCACCTATACCCTTCAGATGAATGTCTCTATTGCTTCTATCTGTATCATTACTTTATGGACTGTCAACATTTTATAGATTTTGAAAGTGTCTCTAGGTTTTAGCCATTATGACTGATGCTGCCAATATTTTAACATAAATGTTGGTACATATTTTTATATATGTTATAAATATGGATGATTTGTAAATGGATATCTAGGAATAGAAATGTTGAGTCACAGAACTGTTCAGTGCATTTGCCAGAAGTATACATTATTTCCTGTTTTACCACATCATAACTAAATGTTGTGCCATTCTTCTCATGATGTGATATATGTACTTGTTTCATACCCTTTTCTGCACACACACACACACACACACACACACACACACACATACTCACCTCCTCCCCAAAATTCTCACACTATTCTTTTTACATTTAGATGAGACTAAGTTCTTGAAATTAGTTAATTCCTTTCATTTTTGTTTAATCATGATTTTGATCTATCATTTTAAAATAAAACATATCCTTAAATTAAAAAAAAAAACAATCAAACCCCCAGTTTCTGAAAACCATAATGGGATCTGTTGTATGTGCATGTGTGTATGAGGCTGACTGTGCCTGTGGCTGATAACATGGGGGGAGGGGTTAGGAGACCCCAAGGGAAATAGAAGCTTACAGGATGCATTCAATAGTCATATTTACTACAATAAAAAAAGAGGGAAAAACAGCATCGTAGGGACTTAGATACACACACATACACATGCACAAACAAATAAACAAAAACATGGCCAGTTCAAGACCCAGATCTGTGGCATGAGTACTAGCATTGTATTGTTTGATAATTTTGTTTTGTTTTGTTTTGTTTTGTGGTTTTATTGTTTGGTGGTAGTGGTTGTTGTATTCTAACAGTTTTAGTTTTCTTCATGTCATAACTCATAATCATTGAAAAAGGACAATAGGAAAACTCCTCGATCCTACCTCTTGCGAAAAGAAATGTGCTTGATAGTTTCTGTTAGAAAGCTCTAGAAATTTAACAAAGCATGTTATTAAGATGAGACTCCACACAAAGAATTTTGTTAAAAAATTAGGAAAATATCAGATACCTCATCTCTTAGAATTCACCAAGTCAAGTCATTTCAAGTCAATAGAATAAAAAATAAAATCTATAAGGGAATTATAAAATTGAAGCATAGACTTTGTCATCTTAGAAATGAGAAGCACATTTGTGCATTGCCCTATTAGACAAACATGTTCATCTGACAGCTGTTGCCAATTCTACAACTAAAACAAAAGGAATGTTCATTATATTTTTCCCCATCCAAAGCAGATTACAAAGTATCTCACATATCTAACAAGGATTATAACTGAGACAAATAAGCTTTAACAAATTCAAACTAATTAATAAGGAGAAAATTATACTAACATTCAGTGGCTAGAGAGATGGTTCAGTGTTGAAGAGGACACACACACTGCTCTTACAGACTATCCAAGTTTATTACTTAGCACCCACATTGAGCAGCTTACAACCATATATACCTCCACCATCAGTAAGATTCAATATCTTAGGCCTCTGAGGGGCATGTGTGTGTGTATGTATGTATATATATATATATATATATATACACATATATATATATATATATATATATATATATATATATATATATATATATATATGTAAAGAGACATCACCAATGAGAGTTTACTACAAGCAAGGGCATGTGTGCATACTTACATAGAATTAAAAACAATAAAATGAATAATTAGATGAAAACATAAAAGGACCCAAAATTACTTGAAAAGCTCACCATGAAGACATCCTTGCCCCTGCAACTCAAGTGAGATGGAGAATTCCCCAGCAAATATACACTTTGGGCAGGCAACATGACCACACATACTGGACAGTGACTATGAAGTACCAAGAAGCTCCTAGAGAATTGAAAACAATTTGTATGAAATCTAGCAAGACATTCGTCCAGAAGTCACATTCTAGATAGTAAGAGCTACTGTGTAAGAACACATTCTATATGTGAGGCCTAGTAATAAGAACTTCATGCAGGTCACAAGCTGTCGCGCCCGCTCTCGACCAGCAAGAACGACGCGACCACCAGTCCTTCTAACAGCAGTTTATTCAGTCCTGATTCTTCTTGTTTCTATCTCCCCCCCCAACCCTGGGCCTCTCACTCCTTTTATACTCTCTCTCATCCACGCACCGCAGGCCACGCCCCCTCGCCAGTCACGAGGCTTCAGCTAATCAGGGCAGCAGGGGCAAATCTCCACCAAATTGGATTCACCTGTATCCTGGTACACCTGCGCAGCACTCAAGATGTTTGTGTCTTATATGAGGAAGTCAGGTGCAAGTCATATGACTTAGCTGCAGTCCCTGGCGCCTTTGGGACTGCCGCCACACCCGCTCCCCACAACAAGCATGCACATAAGTTACATTCATAAAATATAATCCTCAACAACCTATCAAAAGCAATACAAGTATGGCTGTGGTGAGTTCACACCTGTTATTCTAGCACTTCAGAGGCTGAAGCATAAAGAATGGAGAGTTGTGGGTGGATAGTCTGTACTGCATAGCAAGATACTCTCATAAAAAAAATAAATTTAGAAGGAAGATCACTAAAAGACATCACCAGTGAGAGGTTTCTATAAACAAGGAAGCACATACAGCTACAAAGAATATTACATAGGAGCTTGAGGAGGTGGCTCAGTGAGTAAGAGCTTGTACTGCACATGCAATGAGGACCCAGCACTTACTTAAATGCGGGAAATAGCCATATGCACCGATATATCAGTGCTGGTGAGAAGAGACAAGAAAATCAAAAGTAGCAAACTCCAGGTTCAATGAGAGGTCTTGCCTCTAGGGGATAAGGCAAATACTAATATAATAGAGCACCCAATGTCCTCCTTTGGTTTCTGCACACATGGGCCTGCACATTTATATACAGGCATAAAACACACACACACACCACAGAGAAAGAGACAGAAAGAGAAGGAGGGAGGGGACTTTCGGGATAGCATTTGAAATGTAAATAAAGAAAATATCTAGTAAAAAATGTAAAAAAGAAAGAAAGGAAGAAAGGAAGGAAGGAAGGAAGGAAGAGAGAGAGAGAGAAAGGAAGAAAGAAAAACGGGGAGAAAAAAGTCACTGGGTGACTTTATCAAACCTCACACACAATACTTTCCAAAACCAATCACACTTTTGTTGGTCAGGAAGAATGTGAACAGATCAAATAGTAGTCTCTGCTCATATTGACAGAACTAATACAGACAGGTAAACCCCAGCTCTAAAACACAGTTTACTTTAATACGTAGAAGTGTTAGCATTTCCCTGATCAAAACCATTTTCTGTTTAAAGATAAATAGAAACAAAGTCTTTAAAAATAAAGAAAGAAAATCTTACTCCTGAGCATATAAAAGGACACGATGAAAAACTTTTATGAAGTCTCTGTGTTTCTTGCTCTAAGAAGTCTCCTTACAAAGCCCTCAGTTTGTTTAACAATAACACACACACCTGTGTCTCAAATGCACTTTCTGTGTGTTACTCAGTTTAACAGCACTGGATGTCATTTCTGCTCTCATCTGTAATCTTGCAACACATATTTGCCGATGAAATGCATCATTTACATTATGAAAATTTAATATGAGTGACATTAGCAAAATTACTAATTAAGAGATAGAGCATAAATACTCCTAGAAACTTGACAGTCTGTTCCATGAGGAAAATTAATTCAGAACTTCCCCATTTGCATAAATCTCCAGGTCTCATTTCCACAGCTGTTTGTTCTGTCAGCTAGATGGCTGCATTTCAAAATGATTTTAACATAATCGGTGGGAAGTGCACCTTTCACCTAAAAATAACACGCTCTAACAGAAAGATTGCTAGGGCAAAAAATAGAATTTCATTCATTTCATCTTAATATTGTTCCTTCAAGTGAGCATCTCTAATGCAGTGTTTGTCATTTAAGTTTCAAATTACTAAACTATTTTATTAAAATGTTTTGCAATTTTAGATTTCTATGAAACTGAAAAATGGATTTTCTTTTGTAAGAAAACCCAGTAATGATTAGATTATGTTAACAAATAAAAAATATTGAAAATAGCTACATATCCTTAGTTAGTGGAGACATATATAATACCTCCTATATGCTCAGTGCTGTGCTAGCAAATGGTGATTTTAAAAAATATATATATTTAGGGGCTGGCAAGGTGCTCAATGGGTTAAAGCACTTGCTGCCTGCCTGACAGTTAAGTGAGATTGCTGGGTGCCTTTAAGAAGAATGAAAAAAAAAAAAAAAACGATTCTTGAATGTGTGAAGTTTGCAAGTTGTTCTACACACAAACATACATACACCACAATTTTTTAAAATATTCATGTGTATGTATAAAATAGGCACAAATATTATTTGCTTCCATAACATAGATAATGGAAAATTATCAGCAATTTTAGATCTTAAAGTGTTTAAAAGGACTACAGAAACAGAATACAGAGCAGCACCACCTTCTACCTGTGGGACTGCATCAATCCCTGGAGCCTCTTGCTCTTTCTTTGTCTTTCCATCAGTAGCAGTAGCAATCACACCTACAGACACACACTTCTTTACAGAGGAATTGCAAAGATCATTTTAATGACGGACAGTTATGGCTCTGGAGATGCAGAGTCCCCCATGGATGCTATTTCTGGATCTGAGTCTCTTTTTATATATACCAATTACCCTTTGCTAATAAAGAAATCCTAAGAAACCATACAAACCCATGACCTTGTACATAATATCATGTAAAGTCACCCCATGCATGACCGAGAGGAGAGGCCAGTGGCTACATCTACACACGTTTTCATAGCTGGAAAATAAATGTAATTTATTTATTTGTTTAGATAAGCTGACCGTTCTTTTCTCTAACTCTTGAATTATATTTAAGTGTAGATGCTACTTGAAGCAGTTTGCTACTGGGAGAGTCCTAGAATTCTGATTGTGTTTCACTACTAATTATGTTCAAGCTCATTTTGACATTTAGAGCCAATTATATAGGGTCTAGATTCAACCTTTTACTTTGTGATCCACAATCTGACCCACAAACAATCCTCTGCTCCTCCTTTTCCACTTAAGTGAAGTGCTCGGCAATAAGCACATGTGGGGATTAATATAAGCAAAGTGAGTAATACGGGTTCACTTGGGGGGGTCAGTAATAGAATAAATTGAAACCACCTATCTCAACTTTATTTTCTAAATCATTAGGGATTGCTTTAAGAAGATATTATTATTTAAATATTACATTTCTGTCCATATAAATAGTAATCAAGTCCAACAAACCTCTAATTGCAAAAGATTTTGTATACAAAGAAAGCAATGTGAGGCTGAGGCATACTTTGTAAGAAAGTCACTTATAGATCTTGGTCCGAGACCCGCCGAACTTAGGAAATTAGTCTGAACAGGTGAGAGGGTGCGCCAGAGAACCTGACAGCTTCTGGAACAGGCGGAAGCACAGAGGCACTGAGGCAGCACCCTTTGTGGGCCGGGGACAGCCAGCCACCGTCTGGACCGGAGGACAGGTGCCCGCCCGGCTGGGGAGGCGGCCTAAGCCACAGCAGCAGCGGTCGCCATCTTGGTCCGGGACCCGCCGAACTTAGGAAATTAGTCTGAACAGGTGAGAGGGTGCGCCAGAGAACCTGACAGCCTCTGGAACAGGCAGAAGCACAGAGGGGCTGAGGCAGCACCCTGTGTGGGCCGGGGACAGCCGGCCACCTTCCGGACCGGAGGACAGGTGCCCGCCCGGCTGGGGAGGCGACCTAAGCCACAGCAGCAGCGGTCGCCATCTTGGTCCGGGACCCGCCGAACTTAGGAAATTAGTCTGAACAGGTGAGAGGGTGCGCCAGAGAACCTGACAGCTTCTGGAACAGGCGGAAGCACAGAGGCGCTGAGGCAGCACCCTGCATGGGCCGGGGACAGCCGGCCACCTTCCGGACCAGAGGACAGGTGCCCACCCGGCTGGGGAGGCGGCCTAAGCCACAGCAGCAGCGGTCGCCATCTTGGTCCGGGACCCGCCGAACTTAGGAAATTAGTCTGAACAGGTGAGAGGGTGCGCCAGAGAACCTGACAGCCTCTGGAACAGGCAGAAGCACAGAGGGGCTGAGGCAGCACCCTGTGTGGGCCGGGGACAGCCGGCCACCTTCCGGACCGGAGGACAGGTGCCCGCCCGGCTGGGGAGGCGACCTAAGCCACAGCAGCAGCGGTCGCCATCTTGGTCCGGGACCCGCCGAACTTAGGAAATTAGTCTGAACAGGTGAGAGGGTGCGCCAGAGAACCTGACAGCTTCTGGAACAGGCGGAAGCACAGAGGCGCTGAGGCAGCACCCTGCATGGGCCGGGGACAGCCGGCCACCTTCCGGACCAGAGGACAGGTGCCCACCCGGCTGGGGAGGCGGCCTAAGCCACAGCAGCAGCGGTCGCCATCTTGGTCCGGGACCCGCCGAACTTAGGAAATTAGTCTGAACAGGTGAGAGGGTGCGCCAGAGAACCTGACAGCTTCTGGAACAGGCAGAAGCACAGAGGCGCTGAGGCAGCACCCTGTGTGGGCCGGGGACAGCCGGCCACCTTCCGGACCAGAGGACAGGTGCCCGCCCGGCTGGGGAGGCGACCTAAGCCACAGCAGCAGCAGTCGCCATCTTGGTCCCGGGACTCCAAGGAACTTAGGAATTTAGTCTGCTTAGGTGAGAGTCTGTACCACCTGGGAACTGCCAAAGCAACACAGTGTCTGAGAAAGGTCCTGTTTTGGGCCTTCTTCTTCGGCCAGGAGGAGGTCCAAATACAAGATATCTGCGCACCTTCCCTGTAAGAGAGCTTGCCAGCAGAGAGTGCTCTGAGCACTGAAACTCAGAGGAGAGAATCTGTCTCCCAGGTCTGCTGATAGACGGTAACAGAATCACCAGAAGAACAATCTCTAAACAGAGTCAACTATAACTACTAACTCCAGAGATTACCAGATGGCGAAAGGTAAACGGAGGAATCTTACTAACAGGAACCAAGACCACTCACCATCACCAGAACCCAGCACACCCACTTCGCCCAGTCCAGGGAACCCCAACACACCTGAGAACCTAGACCTAGATTTAAAAGCATATCTCATGATGATGGTAGAGGACATCAAGAAGGACTTTAATAAATCACTTAAAGAAATACAGGAGAACACTGCTAAAGAGTTACAAGTCCTTAAAGAAAAACAGGAAAACACAATCAAACAGGTAGAAGTCCTTACAGAAAAAGAGGAAAAAACATACAAACAGGTGATGGAAATGAACAAAACCATACTAGACCTAAAAAGGGAAGTAGACACAATAAAGAAAACTCAAAGCGAGGCAACACTAGAGATAGAAACCCTAGGAAAGAAATCTGGAACCATAGATTTGAGCATCAGCAACAGAATACAAGAGATGGAAGAGAGAATCTCAGGTGCAGAAGATTCCATAGAGAACATCGGCACAACAATCAAAGAAAATGGAAAATGCAAAAAGATCCCAACTCAAAATATCCAGGAAATCCAGGACACAATAAGAAGACCAAACGTACGGATAATAGGAGTGGATGAGAATGAAGATTTTCAACTCAAAGGTCCAGCAAACATCTTCAACAAAATTATTGAAGAAAACTTCCCAAATCTAAAGAATGAGATGCATATGAACATACAAGAAGCCTACAGAACTCCAAATAGACTGGACCAGAAAAGAAATTCCTCCCGACACATAATAATCAGAACATCAAATGCACTAAATAAAGATAGAATACTAAAAGCAGTAAGGGAAAAAGGTCAAGTAACATATAAAGGCAAGCCTATCAGAATTACACCAGATTTTTCACCAGAGACTATGAAAGCCAGAAGAGCCTGGACAGATGTTATACAGACACTAAGAGAACACAAACTGCAGCCCAGGCTACTATACCCAGCCAAACTCTCAATTATCATAGAGGGAGAAACCAAAGTATTCCACGACAAAACCAAATTCACGCATTATCTCTCCACGAATCCAGCCCTTCAAAGGATAATAACAGAAAAAAACCAATACAAGAACGGGAACAACGCCCTAGAAAAAATAAGAAGGTAATCCCTCAACAAACCTAAAAGAAGACAGCCACAAGAACAGAATGCCACCTTTAACAACTAAAATAACAGGAAGCAACAATTACTTTTCCTTAATATCTCTTAACATCAATGGTCTCAACTCGCCAATAAAAAGACATAGACTAACAAACTGGCTACACAAACAAGACCCAACATTTTGCTGCTTACAGGAAACTCATCTCAGAGAAAAAGATAGACACTACCTCAGAATGAAAGGCTGGAAAACAATTTTCCAAGCAAATGGTATGAAGAAACAAGCAGGAGTAGCCATCCTAATATCTGATAAGATTGACTTCCAACCCAAAGTCATCAAAAAAGACAAGGAGGGACACTTCATTCTCATCAAAGGTAAAATCCTCCAAGAGGAACTCTCAATTCTGAATATCTATGCTCCAAATACAAGAGCAGCCACATTCACTAAAGAAACTTTAGTAAAGCTCAAAACACACATTGCGCCTCACACAATAATAGTGGGAGACTTCAACACACCACTTTCACCAATGGACAGATCATGGAAACAGAAACTAAACAGGGACACACTGAAACTAACAGAAGTGATGAAACAAATGGATCTGACAGATATCTACAGAACATTTTACCCTAAAACAAAAGGATATACCTTCTTCTCAGCACCTCATGGTACCTTCTCCAAAATTGACCACATAATAGGTCACAAATCAGGCCTCAACAGATTCAAAAATATTGAAATTGTCCCATGTATCCTATCAGATCACCATGCACTAAGGCTGATCTTCAATAACAAAATAAATAACAGAAAGCCAACATTCACATGGAAACTGAACAACACTCTTCTCAATGATACCTTGGTCAAGGAAGGAATAAAGAAAGAAATTAAAGACTTTTTAGAGTTTAATGAAAATGAAGCCACAACGTACCCAAACCTTTGGGACACAATGAAAGCATTTCTAAGAGGGAAACTCATAGCTATGAGTGCCTTCAAGAAAAAACGGGAGAGAGCACATACTAGCAGCTTGACAACACATCTAAAAGCTCTAGAAAAAAAGGAAGCAAATTCACCCAAGAGGAGTAGACGGCAGGAAATAATCAAACTCAGGGGTGAAATCAACCAAGTGGAAACAAGAAGAACTATTCAAAGAATTAACCAAATGAGGAGTTGGTTCTTTGAGAAAATCAACAAGATAGATAAACCCTTAGCTAGACTCACTAAAGGGCACAGGGACAAAATCCTAATTAACAAAATCAGAAATGAAAAGGGAGACATAACAACAGATCCTGAAGAAATCCAAAACACCATCAGATCCTTCTACAAAAGGCTATACTCAACAAAACTGGAAAACCTGGACGAAATGGACAAATTTCTGGACAGATACCAGGTACCAAAGTTGAATCAGGATCAAGTTGACCTTCTAAACAGTCCCATATCCCCTAAAGAAATAGAAGCAGTTATTAATAGTCTCCCAGCCAAAAAAAGCCCAGGACCAGACGGGTTTAGTGCAGAGTTCTATCAGACCTTCAAAGAAGATCTAACTCCAGTTCTGCACAAACTTTTTCACAAGATAGAAGTAGAAGGTATTCTACCCAACTCATTTTATGAAGCCACTATTACTCTGATACCTAAACCACAGAAAGATCCAACAAAGATAGAGAACTTCAGACCAATTTCTCTTATGAACATCGATGCAAAAATCCTTAATAAAATTCTCGCTAACCGAATCCAAGAACACATTAAAGCAATCATCCATCCTGACCAAGTAGGTTTTATTCCAGGGATGCAGGGATGGTTTAATATACGAAAATCCATCAATGTAATCCATTATATAAACAAACTCAAAGACAAAAACCACATGATCATCTCGTTAGATGCAGAAAAAGCATTTGACAAGATCCAACACCCATTCATGATAAAAGTTCTGGAAAGATCAGGAATTCAAGGCCAATACCTAAACATGATAAAAGCAATCTACAGCAAACCAGTAGCCAACATCAAAGTAAATGGAGAGAAGCTGGAAGCAATCCCACTAAAATCAGGGACTAGACAAGGCTGCCCACTTTCTCCCTACCTTTTCAACATAGTACTTGAAGTATTAGCCAGAGCAATTCGACAACAAAAGGAGATCAAGGGGATACAAATTGGAAAAGAGGAAGTCAAAATATCACTTTTTGCAGATGATATGATAGTATATATAAGTGACCCTAAAAATTCCAACAGAGAACTCCTAAACCTGATAAACAGCTTCGGTGAAGTAGCTGGATATAAAATTAACTCAAACAAGTCAATGGCCTTTCTCTACACAAAGAATAAACAGGCTGAGAAAGAAATTAGGGAAACAACACCCTTCTCAATAGCCACAAATAATATAAAATATCTCGGCGTGACTCTAACGAAGGAAGTGAAAGATCTGTATGATAAAAACTTCAAGTCCCTGAAGAAAGAAATTAAAGAAGATCTCAGAAGATGGAAAGATCTCCCATGCTCATGGATTGGCAGGACCAACATTGTAAAAATGGCTATCTTGCCAAAAGCAATCTACAGATTCAATGCAATCCCCATTAAAATTCCAACTCAATTCTTCAACGAATTAGAAGGAGCAATTTGCAAATTCATCTGGAATAACAAAAAACCGAGGATAGCAAAAACTCTTCTCAAGGATAAAAGAACCTCTGGTGGAATCACCATGCCTGACCTAAAGCTTTACTACAGAGCAATTGTGATAAAAACTGCATGGTACTGGTATAGAGACAGACAAGTGGACCAATGGAATAGAATTGAAGACCCAGAAATGAACCCACACACCTATGGTCACTTGATCTTCGACAAGGGAGCCAAAACCATCCAGTGGAAGAAAGACAGCATTTTCAACAATTGGTGCTGGCACAACTGGTTGTTATCATGTAGAAGAATGCGAATCGATCCATACTTATCTCCTTGTACTAAGGTCAAATCTAAGTGGATCAAGGAACTTCACATAAAACCAGAGACACTGAAACTTATAGAGGAGAAAGTGGGGAAAAGCCTTGAAGATATGGGCACAGGGGAAAAATTCCTGAACAGAACAGCAATGGCTTGTGCTGTAAGATCGAGAATTGACAAATGGGACCTAATGAAACTCCAAAGTTTCTGCAAGGCAAAAGACACTGTCTATAAGACAAAAAGGCCACCAACAGACTGGGAAAGGATCTTTACCTATCCTAAATCAGATAGGGGACTAATATCCAACATATATAAAGAACTCAAGAAGGTGGACCTCAGAAAATCAAATAACCCCCTTAAAAAATGGGGCTCAGAACTGAACAAAGAATTCTCACCTGAGGAATACCGAATGGCAGAGAAGCACCTGAAAAAATGTTCAACATCCTTAATCATCAGGGAAATGCAAATCAAAACAACCCTGAGATTCCACCTCACACCAGTGAGAATGGCTAAGATCAAAAATTCAGGTGACAGCAGATGCTGGCGAGGATGTGGAGAAAGAGGAACACTCCTCCATTGTTGGTGGGATTGCAGGCTTGTACAACCACTCTGGAAATCAGTCTGGCGGTTCCTCAGAAAATTGGACATAGTACTACCGGAGGATCCAGCAATACCTCTCCTGGGCATATATCCAGAAGAAGCCCCAACTGGTAAGAAGGACACATGCTCCACTATGTTCATAGCAGCCTTATTTATAATAGCCAGAAACTGGAAAGAACCCAGATGCCCCTCAACAGAGGAATGGATACAGAAAATGTGGTACATCTACACAATGGAGTACTACTCAGCTATTAAAAAGAATGAATTTATGAAATTCCTAGCCAAATGGATGGACCTGGAGAGCATCATCCTGAGTGAGGTAACACAATCACAAAGGAACTCACACAATATGTACTCACTGATAAGTGGATACTAGCCCAAAACCTAGGATACCCACGATATAAGATACAATTTCCTAAACACATGAAACTCAAGAAAAATGAAGACTGAAGTGTGGACACTATGCCCCTCCTTAGAAGTGGGAACAAAACACCCATGGAAGGAGTTACAGAAACAAAGTTTGGAGCTGAGATGAAAGGATGGACCATGTAGAGACTGCCATATCCAGGGATCCACCCCATAATCAGCATCCAAACGCTGACACCATTGCATATACTAGCAAGATTTTATCGAAAGGACCCAGATGTAGCTGTCTCTTGTGAGACTATGCCGGGGCCTAGCAAACACAGAAGTGGATGCTCACAGTCAGCTAATGGATGGATCACAGGGCTCCCAATGGAGGAGCTAGAGAAAGTACCCAAGGAGCTAAAGGGATCTTCAACCCTATAGGTGGAACAACATTATGAACTAACCAGTACCCCTGAGCTCTTGACTCTAGCTGCATATGTATCAAAAGATGGCCTAGTCGGCCATCACTGGAAAGAGAGGCCCATTGGACACGCAGACTTTGTGTGCCCCGGTACAGGGGAACGCCAGGGCCAAAGGGGGGGAGTGGGTGGGTAGGGGAGTGGGGGTGGGTGGGTAAGGGGGACTTTTGGTATAGCATTGGAAATGTAAATGAGCTAAATACCTAATAAAAAATGGAAAAAAAAATAAAGTCATTGAAATGATAAAAAAAAAAAAAAAAAAAAAAAAAAAAAAAAAGAAAGTCACTTATAACAAACCCAGGAACGTGGCTACAACACGATCTCGATCATACCCCCTTCTGCTTCAAAACTCAAGTCTAGGTAGCAGAAGGCTCAGCATGAAGCACCTGCTTTATTAGTCTGCTTGCTTTCTGTCTGCGAACCCTGTGACTTACACTATTTATTCAATAAAATCCTCAAAGGAGCCAACTGCACCAAAAGACAGTTTATAGTATCTGTTAGTTCTGAAACACTCATTGTAACCTTCCTCTGTAATTTTTGTAGGTAATATGAAGTCCCAAGAAAGTCAACTGAAATATGTATTATACAAAATGAAGTTTTCCAAATGAATGCTATTATCATCTTAATAGTTTACAAAATAGTAGACATTTGTAGTTAAAAGACAACTTAGATGAAATAAAATATTCATGCTTTACATTCAGAATATAAAATAAGCACAGCATATATAGTGTCGAGCTTTCAAAATCGTACATCTTAGCGAAAGTAATGCTTTCTCTAAACTATAGTTATCTTAGATAATTTTGAGCTTTATAAATGGGTAATCAAATTTTATGAGCATAAAAAATTTAAATCATAAACAGTATACAGGAATAGTATATTTAAACCAGTGCACCAGACAGGTTCTTCCCCCTGGGTAGCAATATCATTGAGACAAATTTCCAAGTTAATATATAAAACATTATCCATATTGTTCTTTAATGTTCATAAAATATTCATTTTTACTTTCTTTTCTCCTAAAAGCAATCGTCACAGAATGACAATATGAGTATGTATTTGGTGAAGCTGCCCTCCAGATGCTAAGGGCTTTGCCTGGACACACTAGGCCTTTGGCAACTGAATCTCTTTCAGTGCTCACAAATGGCAAAGCCAACCAGTGGCATTCACCCTTTTTTCTCTACAGACTCCCAAAGCATCAGGTTTCTACTCTTAGCCTACCCTATATTTTGACTACAGTCCTTCCTCTGTTCCTTCTAAGAAGGGCATCTTTTGAGAATGAGGCCTATGAGAGCCTGCTTTCCTGTGATATGGCTTACCCAACTGTGCCCTAGGTGTTCAAGGACAGCAAGGCAGGATTAAATTCACCTCAGAGCTGAGATTTTTTTTTCCTGAGGGCTTGAAGGAAAAAATAAAAACAAAAAATCATGAGATGGAATTTGGAATTAAACAGATTATGAAATTCCACCTAAACCAGAGGAGGGATTTGAAATAAAAAAGAAGTCAATTCAGTTTTAATTCATATTTCAAATCTATAGTATTTATGAACATATATAACAAGTCAGTTCAGCCAGTTAGAGACTGTTCTCTCAGCTTTTATAAGCTGTGAGATATTAATATGCTAAACACCATTTTCATGATTTTTTCTTAACCTCTTTCTCTCCAACAGCTCTTTATGTTTTTACTTACAATTTTACCAAGCTACGTAATTTTTAGAAAATTAGTCACAACATTAGATAAGTCAAATTTTTCTATAAGTAATGTCATTTTAAATATTGTTACTTTTGGGTGATCAGGTAAATTTGAAACAAAAGGCCATAAATAACAAAATAACCAGATGTTAGCAAAATATTAAAGGCTCATGAGCTCTTTGGGTTTCTCAGAAGATAAACTCTTCTGTAAATTACCACTATTTGGAAAGAAAGAAGCAAGGAAATTGAGTAGGTGAATAATTAAGGCAATTATACTCAAAGGAGATGTCACTTGGGCACTCAGAGAATCCCACCAAATCAAGTCTATTTTAGGGCTGTCTGGTAGTAAGAAACAGCAGGGATGCTCTCAGTAAATGGTTGCCTACTATAGAAGTTGTCAAGTAGATTTCATTTTGAAAGGAAATCTTTCACAGAGAGAAAAAGAGAGACAGGGCAGCAGAGAGTGAGACAGAGTGAGACAGAGAGCGAGAAAGAGAGAGAGAGAGAGACAGAGAGACAGAGAGACAGAGAGACAGAGAGACAGAGAGAGAGAGAGAGAGAGTTTAAAGGATAAAGAAAATCAGTGCAAGTAAATTGTAAGTTGCACAAGGATAATGCAGGCTATATTTCTTTCCACATTGTAAATCTTAATGTGCATATTTTAAGAGCAAAAAGTATATGTATACATACATGTACTTCAATTTAAGCAACAAACAATTCAGTAAATGCTAATTTATAATATGTGTCCACATAAATGTTCAGAGTATCATCATTATACATGGTAGCCTCCAAAAGTGCCAGCACCCTTAAATATTCAAAATTGACGAGTAGATAAATTGTGATGTCTATTTGAGATTTTATTGGGCAATAAAAGGAAATGAAGTGCAAGAGTGTACCATTGTGGAGGGACTCTGCATTTGTGGCATATTATTACATTTATACATAATGTCCAGAATAAACAAATCCTCAGAAACAGGAAGCAAACTGACAGCTGCTGAGTGGTGGAGTTAAAAAGAATAGGAAGTATTTATTTCCCTTTTTCTTTAATAGCTTAGAAGGTGACAATGATTGAGTAACATAAAAATGTTGTAAAATGAACAAGTACCTAATTACATACTTTACAAGGTGGGCTTTTTACCTGGTACAAATTAGTCACAATCTAGGTGTTGTCCACACTACCTTCTTTGACTATTTGTCTATATTTAACTCAATTTGATACCCACCGATACTAAATTACCCAAATATGTATCAGGTCATCAAAGTTCAAATGTCATCCATTATATCTTATAAAGAGGTTAATAACAGCTTTGCCAGGTCTGAGTAGATGTTGTTAGGCTATGTATTTCACCATTAGACACTTACTTTATCTCGAAGAATGGAAGAAGTACTTTGGGTTAGAAGTTGATATTTGGAGCTTGATATAGAAAATGATGCTACAGCATCATCTACCATAAATGTACCTGTACACATAATAAACACCAACATTTTAAATGTTGGGTTTAAATGTTGTTAGGAACAAGAAATTAGAATCCCTGTTTTGTTTTGTTTTGTTTTTTCCTTTCCATCCCTATTTGGTATTCTCATTTGTATTTAAGTCTTCTAATCTCTGTTAATAAGCAGAAAAGTTAACAATAGACCTACCTCTACTTATGCAGAAATTCCACTTCCTCTGGACATCATCACATCTCTCAATGACTCTGCAATTACCCTCTATTGCACCTCCATACCTACATAGAAAATATCATTTCTTCACTTACCTCTTAGTCTAATAACAATGTGATTTTTTCTCTATAATTTCCATTTTAAATTCATGTAAGACAGTTTTTGTTGATTTAGTTTTTCAGTGAATGGGTAGAGCTGCTGGATCTACCTTCATAGTTCACTTCATGTACAACTTGGACTAGTCTTTAGTCAACTGCTCAATCCTGGTTCACTTAGCAGCATGTGGGTACCTGAAGTTTATAATGACTAACCTGTATATAGTCTTGTTTAATTTGAGGCTTTGATTATGCTTATGGAGTATAAAGAGGTAAAACAACAAGGGAAAGAAAAACCATAGATAGTATTCGCCTAAAGTATCAAAAATAGCAAACAGATTAACAATTGACTTAAAAAGTAACACCAAAAATTTCACACAGGAAGGTCTACAGTTTCATACCATTTTATCTGAGTAAAAATCAGTATGGAGAAAGGATAGTAGTTCTCTAAGAGAGAATTAGAGAGATGTCTAGGTCCATCTCATCGCCTCGGCTTGTCTTTTGGAAAGATTAAGAAGGGTTGGAAAAGAAAATCCTAAATATATACTGATCTCAAAAATCATTCATTCTGAGGAGATTCCAAATGGGGAGTTCTATATAGAACCCTGGAAAAATACAAGAACCTCTGAATTGTAGAAGTCATTTACTTAGAGTAGGATACACACACACACACACACACACACACACACACACAAACACACACACATGTGTGTGTGTGTTTGTGTGTGTGTGTATAATTTTTTAAAAATTAAAGATAAAATTAACAACTTTCAAAAATGAATACTTTCTCATAATAAGATAATTTTCTATTATAAAAGCAAAAATGTCATATCATGTAAGAATGAAAAAAATAAAAAGATTCTATAAGGGAATAGGAGGCTTAGAACAGAGGGATTGGGGAAACTCCAGAACTGAACTTTCCTCTGAATACAGAGAACCAAACCCAGAAGAAGCCCATTATCTGAATCCTCAACTAAACTCCTGGACCAAGAGTGAAGATTGAAGATAGGTCAGAGAACTTGAAGAAGGGAACATCAGGGACTGATTTGTTCTTGCTGCAGTAAAATTCCCTAGGTGTACCTAGATTAAAGAAGTTCTACAGTCTGATGTTCCCAGAGTCTTTACCCACAGCTTTAGACAATGCTTTTCATCCTGCAAGCCCTTCTGGGAGAGCAAAACAGAGAGAAGAAATCCAGGTGAAACACAGAAGCAGGGCTCTACAATCATGGGTGGGGTTTTGGCAGCACATTTCAATGTTACACTGGAGAGGATAAGAGACCAAAATAAGGAACTTGAAATGCAAATCATACCAACTATGGAACAGGTCTCAGAAGCAATTAGCCCAAATTAGAACAGGCAGTGAGACAACTCCAGGAAACAGATCTGCAAGAATAGGATTCAGATGGCTTCCAGGTAATTGGAGGTTCTAAAAAGAACAAGCAATATCATAGTAGAAATAGCCTCAATTCCAAGTAGTGGATAAATTGTGTGAGAATCTGGTAGTCTTCATAGTTAAAAGAATGCATTTCTTTTTCCAATAAAGCATATGAATAATCCCAGAATAAACAGAACCAAAAAAATAGGCAGTTGAGTGATATGAATAAATGGGGCCAGATTCCAATCAATGGAAAGAAAGAAAGGAGCTCTGAACCTTGACCTTTTGTTACTGTACTGCTTTGATATCTCAGCTCTGAAGTTGGGGACTGGAGGAATCTTAGTATATCACCTGGCTCAACAGTGAACTAACATTATCTTCCTAGTCAACATATTAAATTATTAAATACCGATCTATTATCAGCTTATCAAAACCTAACAAAAAAAAATTATCAAACCCAAGGATGTGACTGTATGAAGGAAAGAGACAAAGTGTAGCAGTAAAAGTGGTAACAAGATGAGTGTCTTCAGCTTGCACAGAGAGGTTGGGCTCTTCTGGGTTGACAGAGCAAACACACAGACGTTTCAGTACAAAATTGTGGAAAGGTCGGGGAAATGGGGAGTTGCCTAGTGCGAACTAAGTGTTCCTGTTTCTTAATATCTCTCTCAGTGTGAAGGGAATAAGTCAGGACATACTGAATAGGGACCTAGGTAGCATCAAGAGAAGTGTGAACTTGATTTAAGAATGATGACCCGAGGGAAAACCAGCAGAGCTATGATATTCACACATGAGATTGTCACTTTGTTTTTGTTAAGAAACCCATCATAATGTTATGTTTTATTGTTGTTGTTGTTATTGTTACTTACAGTTTAAATCCTAAGCTATCACCTTGATTATATTTTTGAAAAATAACATTAAACACAAATTCACTAGAAATGAGCAGGGATTACACAAGAAGAGATTTTTTTTTTCAAAATCATAAAAGTAGGATTAGTAAGTAGAAATAAATACCTTTTCCTACACTGAAACTAATTTGAGAACATTTTCAATTTTTTTATTAAATAATCTGTGACAACAGTGAATGAATACCAGGTATTTTAGGAAAAACACATAAATGAAATTTTGATAATAAGGGGTTTTGAAGAGGGATTAATAATCTACCAGCTATTAAAATATACAATTACTAATCAATTTAGCAATGAACTAGAATGATGGAAAAAGGATAGAAAAATAATAGAACCATAACTATGTGAGTAGACAATGTATGATAAATGATATTTCAAGTTGTGAAAAAAGATGGATCCACTCAATTACCTTGTTCCCAATCAACTAATTACCTATTGTAAAGAAAGAATAAAAATTAATCTCTGTCTTGCTGCATATTTTATAATAATTTTAAGATTTTTAACTGGCCCAGGAGCTGTCTCAGATTTGACATATTCAATATAATAAACTGTAAAACGATTGTATAATGCCATGGATGAATACATATTGCAGTGAACAAGGAAGGAATGTCAATTAAAGCATGTAGGGATTTTAAAGTTACATTTGCAGATACATATGGCAGCTTTGTTGTGTTTTTCAGGCATGCTAAGCATGATCTCCTATCATTCTACATTCCTAGCCTTCAGCTTTATTTCTCCAGTACACCTTTTTTTTTTTTTTTCATTCTCTGCTTTCTTGGTCATCTTCATTTTCTTCCATTTTGTTTGTAAATGTTTTAGGAAATAGCACCGTGCTTACTGCTCTCAGTTCCACCATATCAAACCTTCATGATCCACTACTGATTTTTTTTTGAAACATAAGCTAAGCAGGTTCCTCCAGGTACATGGGTCTTAACCACAAATTTTCAGTGAGAGGATTTGACTCCTGGTCTCAAACTCTGTTTCCTTAGCTTTTAAGCTCCAATGCACACACAAATCCTATTTTTCCAAAAGCTTTGCTCTCAGAAATAATGCATGAACTTCTGCATGAGTTTTTCAGAGATAAAGGTTTTTTCCCAAGACCCTGAAAAGAATAGCAGAATAACCTTACTCTCCCACCCTTGCTGTCTCACAGCAGTGAGTCACAATCCCACAGTTCCATGCTCCTGGGTATATATTGCACACATAAAAGCTGGATGTCGTCCACACGGGACTCCCCACGGGACCCTAAGACCTCTGGTGAGTGGACCACAGTGCCTGCCCCAATCCAATCGCGCGGAACTTGAGACTGCGGTACATAGGGAAGCAGGCTACCCGGGCCCGATCTGGGGCACAAGTCCCTTCTGCTCGACTCGAGACTCGAGCCCCGGGCTACCTTGACAGCAGAGTCTTGCCCAACACCCGCAAGGGCCCACACGGGACTCCCCACGGGACGCTAAGACCTCTGATGAGTGGAACACAGCGCCTACCCCAATCCAATCGCGTGGAACTTGAGACTGCGGTACATAGGGAAGCAGGCTACCCGGGCTTGATCTGGGGCACAAACCCCTTCCACTCCACTCGAGCCCCGGCTACCTTGCCAGCTGAGTCGCCTGACACCCGCAAGGGCCCACACAGGATTCCACACGTGATCCTAAGACCTCTAGTGAGTGGAACACAACTTCTGCCAGGAGTCTGGTTCGAACACCAGATATCTGGGTACCTGCCTTGCAAGAAGAGAGCTTGCCTGCAGAGAATACTCTGCCCACTGAAACTAAGGAGAGTGCTACCCTCCAGGTCTGCTCATAGAGGCTAACAGAGTCACCTGAAGAACAAGCTCTTAACAGTGACAACTAAAACAGCTAGCTTCAGAGATTACCAGATGGCGAAAGGCAAACGTAAGAATCCTACTAACAGAAATCAAGACCACTCACCATCATCAGAACGCAGCACTCCCACCCCACCTAGTCCTGGGCACCCCAACACAACCGAAAATCTAGACCCAGATTTAAAAACATTTCTCATGATGATGATAGAGGACATCAAGAAGGACTTTCATAAGTCACTTAAAGATTTACAGGAGAGCACTGCTAAAGAGTTACAGGCTCTTAAAGAAAAGCAGGAAAACACAGCTAAACAGGTGATGGAAATGAACAAAACCATACTAGAACTAAAAGGGGAAGTAGACACAATAAAGAAAACCCAAAGCGAGGCAACGCTGGAGATAGAAACCCTAGGAAAGAGATCTGGAACCATAGATGCGAGCATCAGCAACAGAATACAAGAAATGGAAGAGAGAATCTCAGGTGCAGAAGATTCCATAGAGAACATCGACACAACAGTCAAAGAAAATACAAAATGCAAAAGGATCCTAACTCAAAACATCCAGGTAATCCAGGACACAATGAGAAGACCAAACCTACGGATAATAGGAATTGATGAGAATGAAGATTTTCAACTTAAAGGGCCAGCTAATATCTTCAACAAAATAATAGAAGAAAACTTCCCAAACATAAAAAAAGAGATGCCCATGATCATACAAGAAGCATACCGAACTCCAAATAGACTGGACCAGAAAAGAAATTCCTCCCGACACATAATAATCAGAACAACAAATGCACTAAATAAAGATAGAATATTAAAAGCAGTAAGGGAGAAAGGTCAAGTAACATATAAAGGAAGGCCTATCAGAATTACACCAGACTTTTCACCAGAGACTATGAAAGCCAGAAGAGCCTGGACAGATGTTATACAGACACTAAGAGAACACAAATGCCAGCCCAGGCTACTATACCCGGCCAAACTCTCAATTACCATAGATGGAGAAACCAAAGTATTCCACGACAAAACCAAGTTCACACAATATCTTTCCACGAATCCAGCCCTTCAAAGGATAATAACAGAAAAGAAGCAATACAAGGACGGAAATCACGCCCTAGAACAACCAAGAAAGTAATCATTCAACAAACCAAAAAGAAGACAGCCACAAGAACAGAATGCCAACTCTAACAACAAAAATAAAAGGGAGCAACAATTACTTTTCCTTAATATCTCTTAATATCAATGGACTCAATTCCCCAATAAAAAGACAAAGACTAACAGACTGGCTACACAAACAGGACCCAACATTCTGCTGCTTACAGGAAACCCATCTCAGGGAAAAAGACAGACACTACCTCAGAGTGAAAGGCTGGAAAACAATTTTCCAAGCAAATGGACTGAAGAAACAAGCTGGAGTAGCCATTTTAATATCGGATAAAATCGACTTCCAACCCAAAGTTATCAAAAAAGACAAGGAGGGACACTTCATACTCATCAAAGGTAAAATCCTCCAAGAGGAACTCTCAATTCTGAATATCTACGCACCAAATGCAAGGGCAGCCACATTCATTAGAGACACTTTAGTAAAGCTCAAAGCATACATTGCACCTCACACAATAATAGTGGGAGACTTCAACACACCACTTTCTTCAAAGGACAGATCGTGGAAACAGAAACTAAACAGGGACACAGTGAAACTAACAGAAGTTATGAAACAAATGGACCTGACAGATATCTACAGAACATTTTATCCTAAAACAAAAGGATATACCTTCTTCTCAGCACCTCACGGGACCTTCTCCAAAATTGACCATATAATTGGTCACAAAACAGGCCTCAATAGATACAAAAATATTGAAATTGTCCCATGTATCCTATCAGACCACCATGGCCTAAGACTGATCTTCAATAACAACATAAATAATGGAAAGCCAACATTCACGTGGAAACTGAATAACACTCTTCTCAATGATACCTTGGTCAAGGAAGGAATAAAGAAAGAAATTAAAGACGTTTTAGATGTTAATGAAAATGAAGCCACAACGTACCCAAACCTATGGGACACAATGAAAGCATTTCTAAGAGGGAAACTCATAGCACTGAGTGCCTCCAAGAAGAAACGGGAGACAGCACATACTAGCAGCTTGACAACACATCTAAAAGCCCTAGAAAAAAAGGAAGCAAATTCACCCAAGAGGAGTAGACGGCAGGAAATAATCAAACTCAGGGGTGAAATCAACCAAGTAGAAACAAGAAGAACTATTCAAAGAATTAACCAAACGAGCAGTTGGTTCTTTGAGAAAATCAACAAGATAGATAAACCCTTAGCTAGACTCACTAAAGGGCACAGGGACAAAATCCTAATTAACAAAATCAGAAATGAAAAGGGAGACATAACGACAGATCCTGAAGAAATCCAAAACACCATCAGATCCTTCTACAAAAGGCTATACTCAACAAAACTGGAAAACCTGGACGAAATGGACAAATTTCTGGACAGATACCAGGTACCAAAGTTGAATCAGGATCAAGTTGACCATCTAAACAGTCCCATATCACCTAAAGAAATAGGAGCAGTTATTAATAGTCTCCCAACCAAAAAAAGCCCAGGACCAGATGGGTTTAGTGCAGAGTTCTATCAGACCTTCAAAGAAGATCTAATTCCAATTCTGCACAAACTATTTCACAAAATAGAAGTAGAAGGTACTCTACCCAACTCATTTTATGAAGCCACTATTACTCTGATACCTAAACCACAGAAAGATCCAACAAAGATAGAGAACTTCAGACCAATTTCTCTTATGAATATCGATGCAAAAATCCTCAATAAAATTCTCGCTAACCGAATCCAAGAACACATTAAAGCAATCATCCATCCTGACCAAGTAGGTTTTATTCCAGGGATGCAGGGATGGTTTAATATACGAAAATCCATCAATGTAATCCATTATATAAACAAACTCAAAGACAAAAACCACATGATCATCTCGTTAGATGCAGAAAAAGCATTTGACAAGATCCAACACCCATTCATGATAAAAGTTTTGGAAAGATCAGGAATTCAAGGCCCATACCTAAACACGATAAAAGCAATCTACAGCAAACCAGTAGCCAACATCAAAGTAAATGAAGAGAAGCTGGAAGCAATCCCACTAAAATCAGGAACTAGACAAGGCTGCCCACTTTCTCCCTATCTTTTCAACATAGTACTTGAAGTATTAGCCAGAGCAATTCGACAACAAAAGGAGATCAAGGGGATACAAATTGGAAAAGAGGAAGTCAAAATATCACTTTTTGCAGATGATATGATAGTATATATAAGTGACCCTAAAAATTCTACCAGAGAACTCCTAAACCTGATAAACAGCTTCGGTGAAGTAGCTGGATATAAAATAAACTCAAACAAGTCAATGGCCTTTCTCTATACAAAGAATAAACAGGCTGAGAAAGAAATTAGGGAAACAACACCCTTCTCAATAGTCACAAATAATATAAAATATCTTGGCGTGACTCTAACTAAGGAGGTGAAAGATCTGTATGATAAAAACTTCAAATCTCTGAAGAAAGAAATTAAAGAAGATCTCAGAAGATGGAAAGATCTCCCATGCTCATGGATTGGCAGGATCAACATTGTAAAAATGGCTATCTTGCCAAAAGCAATCTACAGATTCAATGCAATCCCCATCAAAATTCCAACTCAATTCTTCAACGAATTGGAAGGAGCAATTTGCAAATTTGTCTGGAATAACAAAAAACCTAGGATAGCAAAAAGTCTTCTCAAGGATAAAAGAACTTCTGGCGGAATCACCATGCCAGACCTAAAGCTTTACTACAGAGCAATTGTGATAAAAACTGCATGGTACTGGTATAGAGACAGACAAGTAGACCAATGGAATAGAATTGAAGATCCAGAAATGAACCCACACACCTATGGTCACTTGATCTTCGACAAGGGAGCTAAAACCATCCAGTGGAAGAAAGACAGCATTTTCTTTTTTTTTTTTTTTTTTTTTCCATTTTTTATTAGGTATTAAGCTCATTTACATTTCCAATGCTATACCAAAAGTCCCCCTTACCCACCCACCCCCACTCCCCTACCCACCCACTCCCCCCCTTTGGCCCTGGCGTTCCCCTGTACTGGGGCACACAGAGTCTGCGTGTCCAATGGGCCTCTCTTTCCAGTGATGGCCGACTAGGCCATCTTTTGATACATATGCAGCTAGAGTCAAGAGCTCAGGGGTACTGGTTAGTTCATAATGTTGTTCCACCTATAGGGTTGAAGATCCCTTTAGCTCCTTGGGTACTTTCTCTAGCTCCTCCATTGGGAGCCCTGTGATCCATCCATTAGCTGACTGTGAGCATCCACTTCTGTGTTTGCTAGGCCCCGGCATAGTCTCACAAGAGACAGCTACATCTGGGTCCTTTCGATAAAATCTTGCTAGTATATGCAATGGTGTCAGCGTTTGGATGCTGATTATGGGGTGGATCCCTGGATATGGCAGTCTCTACATGGTCCATCCTTTCATCTCAGCTCCAAACTTTGTTTCTGTAACTCCTTCCATGGGTGTTTTGTTCCCACTTCTAAGGAGGGGCATAGTGTCCACACTTCAGTCTTCATTTTTCTTGAGTTTCATGTGTTTAGGAAATTGTATCTTATATCGTGGGTATCCTAGGTTTTGGGCTAGTATCCACTTATCAGTGAGTACATATTGTGTGAGTTCCTTTGTGATTGTGTTACCTCACTCAGGATGATGCTCTCCAGGTCCATCCATTTGGCTAGGAATTTCATAAATTCATTCTTTTTAATAGCTGAGTAGTACTCCATTGTGTAGATGTACCACATTTTCTGTATCCATTCCTCTGTTGAGGGGCATCTGGGTTCTTTCCAGTTTCTGGCTATTATAAATAAGGCTGCTATGAACATAGTGGAGCATGTGTCCTTCTTACCAGTTGGGGCTTCTTCTGGATATATGCCCAGGAGAGGTATTGCTGGATCCTCCGGTAGTACTATGTGCAATTTTCTGAGGAACCGCCAGACTGATTTCCAGAGTGGTTGTACAAGCCTGCAATTCCACCAACAATGGAGGAGTGTTCCTCTTTCTCCACATCCTCGCCAGCATCTGCTGTCACCTGAATTTTTGATCTTAGCCATTCTCACTGGTGTGAGGTGGAATCTCAGGGTTGTTTTGATTTGCATTTCCCTGATGATTAAGGATGTTGAACATTTTTTCAGGTGCTTCTCTGCCATTCGGTATTCCTCAGGTGAGAATTCCTTGTTCAGTTCTGAGCCCCATTTTTTAAGGGGGTTATTTGATTTTCTGAGGTCCACCTTCTTGAGTTCTTTATATATGTTGGATATTAGTCCCCTATCTGATTTAGGATAGGTAAAGATCCTTTCCCAGTCTGTTGGTGGTCTTTTTGTCTTATAGACAGTGTCTTTTGCCTTGCAGAAACTTTGGAGTTTCATTAGGTCCCATTTGTCAATTCTCGATCTTACAGCACAAGCCATTGCTGTTCTGTTCAGGAATTTTTCCCCTGTGCCCATATCTTCAAGGCTTTTCCCCACTTTCTCCTCTATAAGTTTCAGTGTCTCTGGTTTTATGTGAAGTTCCTTGATCCACTTAGATTTGACCTTAGTACAAGGAGATAAGTATGGATCGATTCGCATTCTTCTACACGATAACAACCAGTTGTGCCAGCACCATTTGTTGAAAATGCTGTCTTTCTTCCACTGGATGGTTTTGGCTCCCTTGTCGAAGATCAAGTGACCATAGGTGTGTGGGTTCATTTCTGGGTCTTCAATTCTATTCCATTGGTCCACTTGTCTGGAAAGACAGCATTTTCAACAATTGGTGCTGGCACAACTGGTTGTTATCGTGTAGAAGAATGCGAATCGATCCATACTTATCTCCTTGTACTAAGGTCAAATCTAAGTGGATCAAGGAACTTCACATAAAACCAGAGACACTGAAACTTATAGAGGAGAAAGTGGGGAAAAGCCTTGAAGATATGGGCACAGGGGAAAAATTCCTGAACAGAACAGCAATGGCTTGTGCTGTAAGATCGAGAATCGACAAATGGGACCTAATGAAACTCCAAAGTTTCTGCAAGGCAAAAGACACCGTCAATAAGACAAAAAGACCACCAACAGATTGGGAAAGGATCTTTACCTATCCTAAATCAGATAGGGGACTAATATCCAACATATATAAAGAACTCAAGAAGGTGGACTTCAGAAAATCAAATAACCCCATTAAAAAATGGGGCTCAGAACTGAACAAAGAATTCTCACCTGAGGAATACCGAATGGCAGAGAAGCACTTGAAAAAATGTTCAACATCCTTAATCATCAGGGAAATGCAAATCAAAACAACCCTGAGATTCCACCTCACACCAGTGAGAATGGCTAAGATCAAAAATTCAGGTGACAGCAGATGCTGGCGAGGATGTGGAGAAAGAGGAACACTCCTCCATTGTTGGTGGGAGTGCAGGCTTGTACAACCACTCTGGAAATCCGTCTGGCGGTTCCTCAGAAAACTGGACATAGTACTACCGGAGGATCCAGCAATACCTCTCCTGGGCATATATCCAGAAGATGCCCCAACAGGTAAGAAGGACACATGCTCCACTATGTTCATAGCAGCCTTATTTATAATAGCCAGAAGCTGGAAAGAACCTAGATGCCCCTCAACAGAGGAATGGATACAGAAAATGTGGTACATCTACACAATGGAGTACTACTCAGCTATTAAAAAGAATGAATTTATGAAATTCCTAGCCAAATGGATGGACCTGGAGGGCATCATCCTGAGTGAGGTAACACATTCACAAAGAAACTCACACAATATGTATTCACTGATAAGTGGATATTAGCCCCAAACCTAGGATACCCAAGATATAAGATATAATTTGCTAAACACATGAAACTCAAGAAGAATGAAGACTGAAGTGTGGACACTATGCCCCTCCTTAGATTTGGGAACAAAACACCCATGGAAGGAGTTATAGAGACGGAGTTTGGAGCTGAGATGAAAGGATGGACCATGTAGAGACTGCCATAGCCAGGGATCCACCCCATAATCAGCATCCAAACGCTGACACCATTGCATACACTAGCAAGATTTTATTGAAAGGACGCAGATGTAGCTGTCTCTTGTGAGACTATGCCGGGGCCCAGCAAACACAGAAGTGGATGCTCACAGTCAGCTAATGGATGGATCATAGGGCTCCCAATGGAGGAGCTAGAGAAAGTAGCCAAGGAGCTAAAGGGATCTGCAACCCTATAGGTGGAACAACATTATGAGCTAACCAGTACCCCGGAGCTCTTGACTCTAGCTGCATATATATCAAAAGATGGCCTAGTCGGCCATCACTGGAAAGAGAGGCCCATTGGACTTGCAAACTTTATATGCCCCAGTACAGGGGAATACCAGGGCCAAAAAGGGGGAGTGGGTGGGCAGGGGAGTGGGGGTGGGTGGATATGGGGGACTTTTGGTATAGCATTGGAAATGTAAATGAGTTAAATCCCTAATAAAAAATGGAAAAAAAAAAAAAACAAATTCGGAGCAAAAAAAAAAAAAAAGCTGGATGTCGTAGTATGTGTAAACACATAGGTTAGTTTGTGACCAAGACACATGAAAGGTAGACCTAGATTTATGGTCTCAAACTTCCAGGGACGATACCTGTTAGGCATAATGACAAGTTATGTTGTTACTTTGGGAGAAAGAAAGCCACATCCAATATAATTTGTGTTGCTCCTGTGAACATTGTGACATGTTTTGCTGTTGGGTCTGGAATGTCCATAAGCTTTCTCAATGGCAGCAACTTTGTGGGGAGAATACAGCAATCAGATTTTTTTGTGTGTGTACTGTCTTGACAAACTCAAGAGAAATATTCCACAGTGAACACAGGATATGTAGGGGGAAAATGGCCCCCTCAAGATTCACTTAATGTGAGGGGGCAAGCCTGAAGACCTGAGTTCAATCCCTGAGATCTACGTGCTAGGAGAGACTCCAAGAGTTATCCTATGACCTCCAGACGCACACCATGGCACTTGCACCCCTGTACATCAAATAAATAAATAAATAAATAAATAAATAAATAAATAAATAAATATAATTTTTAAAGTTTATTTAAGAAGTATTTTCTGTTCAAATGTGCCTACTGTCTTCTGAGCATTAAAATTAATACTTTGGCAAAAAGCTATTTTGTTCATGGCAAGGAAATACTCTGAGACACCAACTATAGTTCGGCCTAAAAGTGGCAGATGCCAGATTTCCTGAACGCAGAGGAATCATACCTGGGCACTACTTCTACTAGCATAAAAAATGTTAGAATGAATTTGACCCAATATGGTACCACCTTTGAGCCTGATTCTTTAAAAAGAAAGGCTATATTAGATTACCTGTAGAGTCCCTTAACTTTGGGATCCTATCAGTCAGGTTTTTATCCTGACTTCAAGACATCTGGCTATTATCTTGAACTTCAGTTCCTAAAACCTTAATACCCTATTTATGGTTTCTTCTACTGAAGACTCTAAAAACATTTGTACAAAGTCAACTTTTTCCAGACATGATCATAAAGACTTATTACAAAGTATATACTAACCACTAATATGTGTAGGACGCATAGTCATATACCTAACTAGAAAGATGTTTAAAAAAAAACAAAAAACAAAAAACAGCCAAAGTTCTGTGCTAACAAGATAAACCTTTTTAGCAAGACTGGCTTTCTTGGCATGTCCTAGTATTTAATCTTCACTTCTTCTGTAATCTTGACTCTGTCCCTTAAATCCAATAGATAGATAGATAGATAGATAGATAGATAGATAGATAGATAGATAGATAGATATGGATATGGATAAGGATATGGATATGGATATAGATATAGATATAGATATATAATCTTTTTCACATTCCCAGCCTGTCAGCATACCTTAGAAAATTTTCTTTTTCATAATGAATCACATTCTTCTGATGTGGTAGCTTAAATCATTTGATAAATGGATACTATGCAAACAAAATTAAGGTTATTCTCTTATATGCTTTAGACAATGCATTCCTCTTTTAAAATAATACATTTCTATTAGAACATTGGGAAACTTAATCTGTTGGGAATGATAAAATAATTTGCTGAAAAGGAAGAAAAATAAACTCAGTATAAGCAAAGGTAGAGAATTTTTTGTTTCTGAATAGTACTTACCCCTAACAAAGAAAATTTTAACTAAAAGTAATTAGTTTTTGAAGCTGAAGATATTGATGTAACACTTAATTCTTTGTTCTCCAATCTCTCCCATGTTGCATAAATTGTTTTCTCTTGATTGAGCTAAAGAGAATCAATAATACCAACAACAATGTCCTCAGCTGAACATTTTAGGCTGATTATATTTTATTTTCCATTTTTAGTTTTTGCGGGTCGGGGGAGGGGTTGTTGTTGTTTTGTTTTATCTGTGAACTACATGTGTGTACAGTGCCTTAGTGGTCAAAAAGAGCAACAAGTCACCTTTATTGGAGCTATAGACAGTTGCAAGCTGCTGTGTGAGTCTGGTAGTTGAATCTGGGTCCCCTGCAAGAACAGCTGGACCTCTTATCCACTAAGTCATCTCTCTCGCCATCCATAGGCTAATTTAAATGGCTTTCATGTGTAACTTAGACTATGTGTCAGTAGGGTGTATAACCCTCCTTTCTTTTTCTTGTGTAGGCATTTATGTCTATGTTCCAGATCCTCACCCAGGAAGGATGGGTGGATGTGATGGATCAGACTCTGAATGCTGTGGGGCATATGTGGGCACCACTGGTTGCCATCTATTTCATCCTCTATCATCTCTTTGCAACTTTGGTGAGTTTATCATTTCTTTTAAATTATCTTTGGAACTTATAATGGGATGAGCATCACCAGATATTTGATGTATTGTCAATTTAAAAGTAAGAGTCAATAGAAAACTGCAAAATCATCTCATTGGATGAGATCCCTTCCTTCTAAGTGCTATAAATCAAATAACTTCTTGAGGATCATGTTTTTGGTTTGTTAAATGAGAACCGCATAGTTCCAATCAGGTACGTGTGTTTGTATGAAGGAATACAGAAGAAAGCAAAATGGAAACCTCATAGTCACACATCAATTTAACAACCCTCCACGCTCACAAAGCCACATCCAGAGATCACACTTGAGCTACATTATTGCTGTATTTTTTTTAGCGTGTAGCAATCTTCTCTTCAATTTCACTACATCATCTTCACAGCTATAATTAAACAGAGACAGCAGCTGGAGACCTCAGGGTACTGTCAGTTAATTAGAAATCCACGGTGATTCTGTTCGTGTGTAGTGCAGCAAAGCACAGGAGAGAAGAGAACATGCACACCTGAAACTATTCGGAAAGGCAAGAGAACAGAATGCCAAAATTCAGCAAAGATTGGTTTCTGTCAGTCATACAGAGTGTTCTCTTCAATCACAGACGATAAACCAAAAACAGGGAAGGGACCTATGAAAAACTGCCTCTACTACACTAAAGAAGTAATCCCCATGCTTCTCTGTGGCGAAATGTGCCTGTCTACATAACTGACTTGTTCCTGTTTAATATTATTCTCTAACACTATGATAACAGTTACAAGTCAGGGACCCATATGTTACCTTTTAGGGGGTGATGAATAAGATAAAACTTACTCCCACTATTTATCATGTGGCAAAGGCTTTCTGGTATTAGTTTTGATCTTTTAGACAATCAGATAAGGAAATCTTATCAAGTAGGTGATAATGAAATTGAGGCTCAGGGGAGTGTAGGAATTTGCTCAATACCACTCTACTAATGAATGATGGTCAGAATATTCCCACCTCTAGCTGGTCTTTTCTTGTTTTTAAAATTTTTATTAGATAATTTCTTTATTTACATTTCAAATGTTATCCCCTTTCCTTGTTTCCCCTCTGAACCCCTCCTCCCATCCCATACCCTCTCCCCTGCTCACTAACCCACCCACTCCTGCTTCTCTGTCTAGCTGGTCTTAAAAGCTGAAGTCTTATTCCTGCTTGTTACTTCTTTAGATAATGGAGTTGAAAGTTGCCATAGAGCATTTCAAAATAAAGCTTGACCTCAAGAAAAGTCTCACTCAAATAAAACAAACTACTTACCACATCTAATGTCCTTCCAATTCTAAATGCATATGAATTGAATAAGCACTTGAGAAGTTATGTGTGATAACTCTACTGTAGACAAAGGCTTTCAGAACTACAAATCAAAGATGCTTGGTTAAATAGTGTAAAGTCATGGATTCAAATGGTAGAATAATATAGAAATAGCCTCGACATTGATTACTTGAGTTGACTCTATATGTGTATTCACAAGACCTAAGAGTGCTGGACAGTGGGTATGGGGACTGGCTTCCAGAGCTGATGTATAGTTGTGCTAGGATGTGTGCCTTGTTTCTACGACTTTTTGCACAAAGTGAATTTCTTCCAGTGCATTTATATCTCTGTCACTTATTCACTTATCAGTTATCCATTCATCCATTCACCAATGCAGTTTACTAATGCCTAGTAAGCATCTATCATGTTTTTAAGTCATTCTGGCCCTAGAGTAGGTTGAAAGCTATTGGCCAACCTAGTTGTTTTCTCAATAAGATAATGCAACTGTTTGCTAAACTCATTGCAGATCATCAGATTCAGACATAGATTCGAGTAAGTCAGAGTCATGAAGGGCAAAAGCCAGGAAAAGCTGTATCCAGCCTGGTACATTACCCAGGAAGGTAATTTCTAAATAAAGTTCCACAGGGATCACTTAGAAGATGATTAACAGTATTTAAAACATCCACAGAGCCTTCTTGGGAAAACTAATTTTTTTTTTAAATTTCAAATTCAGTAATATTTTTTCTGTAAAATCTGCTTCCTGAATCTGTTAAAATGGAATTTCTCTTTTTAATCTCTTTTTCCTTGTTTTCTTTTTTAGCTTTTTTAAAAGTGTTCCACTTATTGCGTTAATTATTACTGCTTTAGCACATTCAAAGATCCATGAGCTTTGAAATGTATGGAAACAAACAAGAAAAATCTACATTTAATTTCATCCCTTCTTCTGCTGATTTATGTGTGTGCCTGAAACACATATTGCCATTTTTCATTATAATTTTTAAATTTTAAGTTAAAAACTAAGCATTGAAGTCATTTATTATTTTATTGACAATTTTTGAAATCTATAAAGCAATCAAGAGTTGAAAAGTCTTTATGTCAACAAAAGGCAGTATGGCAAATATGATGTAGACAAGAGCATGAAGCTGAAATTCAGAGACATAGATTAGTTCTAATGGTCACTAGAAATGAGACTTTTAATGTATTGGTTAACTTCCTTTATGGTTATGCTGGGTCATACCCAAAGGCAATCATAATAATGCCTAATGCAAGCAGTTCACAAAGTTCCATGTGAATTTATTTTGGATTTTTTTTATCTTTGCATTCCAGAAGATTCTTTAACCAATAGCAAGCAAGACTCTTTCTTATTTTAGAGTAGTTGAACTGCAAAAAAAAAAAAAAAAAAAAGTCTTCAAATCAACTAAATGCATATTTGCCACAATATGCATCTATTCAAATATAAATTGTTTTAAATTTAATTAACCATCTTAAATGTTTTGTCCTGTAAAGTTAGAAGGTTAGTATTGATGTATTTTAGTTTATAGGGTCCTGTTCCACATGTACTGACAGGAATCCTTGACTATCATATACCACATAGAAAGCAAAGCTATATGTGGTCATGTGTTCTCCTGACACATCATTACTCTGCAATTATATATATATATATATATATATATATATATATATATATATATATATTGCTGATATTCTCTTTATCTTAACATACATAAAGCTGATTCCTAGATCATTAGAATATATAGTCAATACTATATATTCTAATATATATTGGAATATATAGTATTGACAAATTGTTTCTGCATCTTTACATGGTTATGTCATAAGACCCTTGAGGGTGCCTTATGGTGAAAGCATGAATTTATAGCAGGAGAAAAGTGGTAGACCCCTGCTCTAAAGGAAGACCACAATTATTTACCCTCTGAAAAACAGCAGTTCAGAATTCCTCTGCTCTTGTACAATCATTTATGCTTGATAGCACATACTTATTTTAAAATACATTTTGATACACTTACAAGTGAATGGTGCATTGTTTTGCCTTAACTTGCATTTTTCCATTTTGATTACTGTTAGGGGAAAAGTCCCTGCATGCTCATTGTCCATCTTCTTAGTGCCTCACCCAGACATTTGCCCTACATGTTTTTTTTTTTTTTTTAAGGATTAGATTGTCGTTTCTATCTTCATTTGTAAAAGTGACATGTGTTTGGGATTTTAACCCCTTAGCTAGTACATTTGTTGCAATTTTCTTTTCTTTGATTTTTCTTCCAATTTACCTATGATTTCTTTTGACACATTTGAATACAGCAAAAATAATCATTTTTGAAATATAGTCTATTTTATTTTTAACTCATGCTTAAAAAGTTCTGTTCCTGAGATCATAAAGATACTCTAGTGTATATTCTTATGATTAATTTTTTGCTTTTCTTTCTTAGATCTTTAGCCCATCTTAACCTAAAATCTATACATAATAAATGTTAAATAAAACTCAAGCCATTTTCACTCCAACAAATGTGTATGAGAATTTTAATGCATTAACGTATTTCTTTGGGTTTCTCCAATTATTAAATGTATGGCAAAAGATTAAATAATTGAGCTTTTAAATTTAAAACAATGCCTTAATGAGAGAATTAGCTTGGTGAAAGAAAACAGTCTCTGTCGCTAAACTATAAACAAAAGTAACATTTATAATTACCCCCAAATTTTAGCTAGTCCTGTCACTCCCTCCATCTTACAGAGACTTTGCTTAAGACATGGTCAGCCATTATTTTCATTATCTGAATACTCCTGGAATGACAGTCACTAAAGTATCATGTTATTTTGGGGCTGGCCCCAATTTGCTTAGCATGGTTTTACTGAATCTCTACAATTATGTATAAAAGGAACAAATGGAAACTATGTTAACCAAAACTAGTTAGTTCTCCCAACTACTCAGAAACTGACACTAGTGAACACAAACACACCAACAAACATTTAAGATCTGTCACTCAAAGACTGGTGTAAAGACATGCTACCCAGTTCCTTGCTATATGGTCAATACCCACACGGAAAACCTGTGCTTCCTGGTTCTTCCACGTGAACCTCATGTGAAAAGTTTTAAATGTAGCCATTCAAAAACTAGTGATGGTTAATAATTCATTAGTAATTTTCAGAGATAGGTTTTAGATCAACATGGCAACATGTGCATAGGGGTAATGGGCCTGTGTAATATATAAAGAGTGATATAAGATAAACTCTGTGTTTCACAGATCTGTCTGTGGGCTTGAGCTTATGTTAAAAAAAGCATCTTTGTCAAAGATTTGTTTCCTCTAGTAAATATTACAAAAAGCAACTTAACTCAATTTTGAAGGAAAGTTGACCAAAAATGTACAAACTCTAATGAGTAATTAGTCATTTAGTCTATGCTGATTAGTGGTGCCACCAACCTATAGAGTTCCTGACCCAGCTTTCACAGAGACAGGCATGTGCAAGGTAGAGAAAAATAAAATAAAATTTGGCTGCAGCTAGTTCTGGAATAGCAGCAGGTCTGGACATTGCATGCTCCTGGGGACATCAATTTATCTGTTCACAATGACAATCAAGCTCCAGTATACAGCCAAAGCATATTCATCTCTATTATCTATTGTTCCTTTGAATGCTCTCTTCTGCCAGGTATGTGTTCAATATTTCTGTCCAAAATGGTTGCAGTTTGTCATATGCTTGTTGAATTTATCTTTTCACCCATTTTTTGCTGGTGACTTGGTAATAAGGACCATAGAAGATTTAAACAGTTGAAAAGACTTTCTTTTACCACCCCCTTTAATTTTTTTTCTTTTCTCCTTTATTATTGTCTCAAAAGAAAGCCCTGTGGTGTGAATAGTGAAAGGAGAGAAAACATAATTAAGCCTTCATTGTGGATGGTCTTTTCGTTACCTTTGAAGTGCCGAAATTAACACAGCAATTTCTTGATTTTGCCTTCGTGGCAGCAGCTTGCTGTGAATAGTCATGTTTTGCTAACAGAGATGTGCATTTGAAAGTGTAAATTAAATGATTTAAAAGTGTGTCTATGTTGAATGTGTCCCACTTTACACTGCTCTGATTACAGTTGACTGTTTTTTGACCTATATAAAAAGTAAAATTGTTTTGTACTACAAATGGCCAGAAAGCTTAGGATAGAGTGGTTAAAATGCTAAAGGGAGAGAGCAGACACAAGGTGTGAGGTGCTTGTCCGTTTCCTGCTGTGCTTCTGTTATAGACACAAAATGATAAGTAGTGCCAACAAACAGTCACCATAGGCAAAGAATTAAGAGATTAATGGTGAAATCTCAGTCAAAGGGCCACCTTTACATTATATGGAAGCAGTGAAAAGAAATAGAAAAAATTACAAGAGACTATGGAAATGTGGTTAGAATGGGTCATAGAGTGAGTGGTACAGGTAGACTGAAAGAAAGTCAGGGCATGTTGCTACCATGACAGACATCTCAGCCACGTCAACCTCAGTGATGTATCTTGCCTCTTTTTAAAAGAAACTGTAAACTTTGGCCTCTGTATCATGCTGTCCCAAAAGTGAATCTGATGTATAAACACTGGTGTAAGGAATACCTTGTAAGCAAAGCTATTCTTATCATTTATTTCGATTTGCCTGAAATTTAGTGTGTGTACATGGAAGAAAAGCCAGTTCATCTGCCAGAAATGTTTGAAACTTATTAATTTTATGAGTTTACAAAGTAAATCTACAAATACAGCAAATGCTAACAAATCATTGGCTCAGGTAATTCCATAGAAAATGTCTAGCCTAGAGCACATCTGGACTCTAAGAAGTAGAACAAAGAGATGAAGAAAAAAAAAGATTACCAAGGGATAGAACAGACAACCAAGAGACACACTTGGACAGAGCTAAACCCAGAAAATCATTTTAAGTATCTACAAAGCAGGAAGCTTAAAATTCCACCAGTATGTGGAGTTAACGTCTAGGGGGCTTGATCAGGTTTATTTTGCCAGTTAAGTAACTGAAAAGCAGAGAATATCTCAAGTTAAACAGGTCTTAGCAAACAGTCAGTGAAGAAAGGTTTTAAATAGGGATGAGAACACATATATACACACATACACACACACATGTACACACCTATGCACATGCCTATGTGTAAGACAGAGCAGATAGAACCAGCCATTTACTAGGGGTAAGAAAACATATTTGCATATGCATACTCATATACACAACACACTAGTGTGTGTGTGTGTGTGTGTGTGTGTGTGTGTGCTGACACTCACACACTCACTCACTCCAAGGCACAAATAGAGAAAGATCCTTTGCAAAGCAGAAGAGAATTTGGGAAAATGGAAGGCCTTCTACTGAAGGACTGAGGTTTTAAGTCTTAAGGAGTACTACATCAGGGCTCTCTTCCCTTTAATTTAGGATTGGTCACTTTAAAGGAAAACAGAGGGGCCCATAGAGCCACAGCTTTGGATAAATATGTCCTTAAGCTTGGGGGAGTGGAGCTACTAGCAGGAGAAAAGCCTAGAAAAGGCCTCTCTCAGAAGGGTGAGGAGGAAGCCAGAATTGCTTTGTGCAATTCAGCAATCTAACTCCTAGGCTCCACTTCCAGAAAATGAGACTTTCCAGACTTCAAGACATGATTTGCACCATTGTCTACACTAAAGCTGTAGTCAGAAAAAAAATGTCTTGGGAATGAGCATGGTAACTTAAGGAGATAAAGAATTGAATATGCAAGAATAGAGAAATGATGGATCTGTGGTTAGAAGCAGTAACTGCTCTTGTAGAAAACCCAGGTTTAGCTTCCTGCACCCACATGATGGCTCACAAATATCTATAATTCTAGTTCTAGGAGGTCTAATGCCCTTTGCTGGAGTCCTTTTTCACTGGATGTATGGCTATATGTACAAAGACATAGGCAGAACACCAAACACATACAAAAAAAAAAACAAACACTTAAAAAATCATGTTATTCTTTGCTTTTTCATAAACGTTTCAGATTTGTGCTGTGTTTGTAGTGGGCATAAAATAAAGGTGTATATATGTTAAGCCAGTTAACTGTTCCACGGCAGCCTATACACTATGGTGTATGTTGTTACAGTCAAACAGTGTAGACATGTTTAGAGATGCAAGCAGCCAATCAATGAAAACTTGTACATATGTGAATTTCTTGATTTTAAAGGACCCAGTAAGCAAACAGCATTCTGATGAAAATACATGTATATTTTAGATACAACCCAACAGAAAACAAAATAATATTGCATGATGAACCTTAGTATCCCTGTTATTATGGCTTAAATTTTTTAAATGATCTAAAATTATAAACCATGTTCTAAACTGAAATAACAAAACAAAGTTGATTGGATAATTTAGACTTGGAAATATAAAATGTTTTCTGTACAAAAAGAAGGTCTTGTAGCTCCAGGTAGTGAGTCTCCATAAAAAAAAAATATCTTATTTTATCAATGAGAAGTTTCATACAGTCCTATGTCCCACCTCTAACATCTATGGAAAACATTTAACACAGTATGCTTATCAAGTTTAGTAAGAGGACATTGAAAGGAAGGCATAAGCAGAGGTGTGGATGTGATGGACCCTGGTTGTTAAGGAGCATTACCTCAGCTTTCTGAAGGGATAAAGCAAACAGAATACTCAAGAACCTAGCAATGCTCTTGCTTTTAGAATTAGGACCTGTCATGTATTCCCATGACTTCCAATTCCTTGTGTTGGTAAGTGGCTGACACCCAGGCCAGCCTGCTCCCTCCTTCCATTTCCACCCCGGGCATATAAGGAAGATGATGTATTGTTGACAAGGTAAATTAAACATGATGGAAAGCAAGCTGCCAGCTTCTCCTCACTTCAATTTCTTCATCCCAGTGGTTACTGTCACCTTATTAGAGTCTGAGAAAAGAAACATAAAGCAATTCTCACTTCTTTGCAATCAGCTGCGGGCTCATCTTGGTTTCCTGAACTTTCAGTCTCTGTTCCAAAAAGACCATTCCCGGTCCAGACTTTCCTCATTTCTCATCCTGAGTGACCAGGACCTCTACAGCAGGAACAAAAGCCCACATAGAAACAAAACTGAGCCCTAGAAGAAGCCTAGGCTTCACATGACACTAGACTTCCTTTCTGCTGTTCATTACCCCCACCCCCTTTGACAACAGTGTTATGCTAATGGAACTGACATCTAAATGTTCACAGATCTCTGATGAACGAAATTAAGCTTCATGATAACTTAAAGCAAACTTTGACTTTCTTTCACTAGTCTTGACTTTATTGCTAACGATCTCTCCCAACATTGCTCTCAATCTTGTATGTTTGGGGTTTTCTACTGCCAAGTCTTGTCAGTCATTTTCCTGGAAAACCCAAAGATTTTGCTGGGTCAGACTTGCCTCCTTTTATCCACAGTCTGTAAGGCCTTGGGTCTGTCTGTAAGGAAAAAGAATGCACACCCCCAGTATAACTTGGCTCTTCTGTTCTGAGGGTAACTTTTTACTCTAACAAGAACATATGAAATATGTTCATTTTTCAAACAAGATAACACTTGCGATCTAAATTCCTAAATTCATACTCTCAGCCAAGAACCATCTGCATCAGATGTATTAAACATAAAAATAAGTAACCACAACATCCCCCACACATTTGAAAGAAAAATTTAAATAGAGAAGAAACTATGATTATCACTTCATGGTAGTGATTACCTCCCTCTGCATTCCCTGATCTCAGCCTGTGCCACAGGTGGAATTGCTAGCCCCAACCCAGACTCTACTCCCTTCTCCTTAGCATCCTTGTAAGGAAATATCCTGGAGGGAGCTCCTCCAGAACTAGGATGTGCTCCTCAGACTCCTGGAATGGCTTTATCACATTCCTTTCCTGTCAAAGTCACCTTGGTCTTTCAGCACCTTTGAGCACATCCTTGAGTCCCTCATCATTGACTCAACTAAGATGCCCTTTGCCCATCTATCCCTATGGACTTTCAGAAACCAACATTTTCAGATAGTACAGCACTACATTTATGATTCTATGCAGGTAACTTTTCGTCTCTGGCGTCAGTCTTCAGCCTTATGTAGCCACACAGTGCACTTCTGTTCCAGTTTCCCTAGACTTCAGCACGAATTATTTCAGGGGTAAAAGGACATTCTTTGAGACAAAGGAAAGAAGAGGAGTGTTGTCTTGAAAAACCAGTAACAGTGTTGTCATCCATCAGCATGTTTAGGATAACCAAGACGTGCTGCACATTTTGCCTAAACTTAAGGAGGAGAGAATTGTTAAGGGTCACACATGGACCATCTACAGTTGGGCAGTGTTAGAATCATACCTAGGAAGTAAAAATAGAGACAAGTTCTAAGACACCCTCAAAGAACAAGTCTCCCTTGATTCCCCAAGAATGGCAGAATTCTAAACTGTCCTGTGAGTTGAGAGTCAGCGTGCCCTGTGATCAGTTCCTGTCAAACTACACCTCCTACTGATTAGTTCATGCTCTGATAAGCTGGTTTGAAATATTTGAAGTACCTACCCTGAACAAAAAGAAACAAAAACAAAGCCCTCAAATTTTTGGAAAAGGGGGACTTGCAGATATAATTAAATTAAAAATTTTGGGATAAAATCCTCCTGAGTTATTTGAGTGGATCTCAAATTCAGTAAATAAGAATAATTAATAACAATAATTCTATTATAACTTATTACGTTGAAGAGAAACTCAAAAGGATAAGAGGAGAAAGAGAGGCCCTTATGAGATAGAATTGGAAGTTGATGCTCTAAGAAAAAACAAGTGATGGCCTGGGGGCATCAGAAGCTACAAGAGGAAAGGAAGGATCCTTTCCTAGAAGCACTGGAAGACATATACTCCTGTTGCAGGCTACCCTTTAGACCTCTGGCCTCTAGAATGGTGATAGAATAAATGTCCACATGGAAGGCGCCAAGTATATGCATTTTTTGCCTCAGCAGCTCTGAGAAACCACACAGAAGACATCATTAGGAACCAAAACTCAGCAGGAGCTGAGGTGATGGCTACACTGGCAGATCAAAAATCCAGGTTCTCCCACCTCTGCAAACAAGCATCACCATTACTCCGCATAGGAGATGGAAAATGTCTTGTGTAGCTCACAATGGACCAGGTGCCAGGTGATGTGACTATGCTTGACCTTAGATCACTCCTGAAAAATTAGAGCATATATTCTAACATAACAGACCCCAAGAATTGAGTTGCATTGATAGAAAAATATTACATTTTCAGCCATCAACAGAAATGAAAAGACTATTATCTCACCAAATTTACTCCTAAAAAAGCCAAGAGAATTTATTTCCACATATCTATGTATTTTTAATATTGGTCATTCATCTAATTTTTTGGTAGATATTTAAATGGGGAAAATGGTAGCTGTGCTTTGTTGAACTAATAATATTATAGCCATAGCAAGTAAATGTATAGTAAACTCTATGGGCTAGTGATTGATCCAGAATAAGTAAAGAGTTGTATCTGTTTCTGAACCCAGGCCTCACCTGAACCACAGTGTTTTCACCTATGTAGATAATAACTGTACCTGCTGGATTCAGTTGTAAACTCTACTTTGAACAGTATTGCATCTGAGTCCCAACTACACTGTGTCTGATACATTCCTGGAATTCTCTGAACTGTTAACAAATTGTAATCTAATAGGATAACAATAATATCACTGTACTTCAATACCCTTCATCTGGATGGTGCTAGAGAAATAATTAAATCTGCTAAGCTGCCATCCTTTCCATAAAGGTGGTAGAGACAAAAAACAAAAGCAGTTTTATTCCTGAAGAAGTATTGAGCCTAAGCCATGGTTGGAATTCAGGGGACTTAGTAGGCACAACACCACATACATAGTCCAGTGATAGAAATAGGCAAGTTTTAAAAGGATTCAACAGTGATATTTGATGAATATAGTTCATATAAATCTTACCTGGTGACTTTCAAGATGGGCTGGTTGTCTGTATCCAGAGAGAAAAACATCAAAGCCTATCTCCAGGACAAGTCATTTTACAGCTTGAAACAGGGTTCCTAGGTTAATCCCCATCCTCATACTAGGTTGGGAGCCTGAGGTCCTTGGTGGTTATTTACATTTTAAAGATACAACTCTCAGGTCCTTAGAAAGACCTTTCCTAAATAATAATGGAGTAAGAGTCTGAGGTAACTGTATGTGTAGACAGCTCATAGACAGTGAGAAGAATGTACAAGTGAGAACGTGATTTCTAAAGAAATTGTTTAAGAACATTCAAGACGTTTTCCCCCACCTTTTGGATGTGTGTGTATGTCTTCTGAGGAGACAAGAAATCCAGGTGAAGCCAGACATGGAACAAAGCATATTCAAATGCCTACCGCCAGAGCTGTGAAGCATCTCTTATGGTTGGGAGGCCTTCCTTTGGGGAATACCTCAGCATGTGGATGTGGCTACAGGAAAACGTTGATTCCCCTGAGCCATAGCTTTTCATCACCAAGGTCACAGAAAAGAATTAAACTTGGAGTGAACTGGGGGAAGACCCAGATTAGAACAATGCCAACTCTAGAGTGAGCCTACTTTAACTATCAGGGGTGGACCAGAAACTGCAACATCAGGAAACATCTATGGTCTGGATCACTCTGAACTGTCTTCAGTAAGGAAGCATGGGGGTACTAATCCCCAGCCAATCATCGCCTCTCACAACCTTACCCCTTGCTATCTGTTTATTAAACCTGGGACAGAGCAAGCCACTAACTTCTGCATAATAATCTCTCTAGCACAATAACTCACAACTCAATTGCCTCAATTTTCATGTCATTTGGTTCAAGCATCAAATATTAAGAAAAATCAATGGCTTCTTCAAAGGGAAGTTGAAAAAGAAGAATGCAAATTAGGACTGACTGAAAACAAAAATGAACTGAACATGGAAACTGCAGGGATTCCAGGCGAAAGAAGGACTAGAAATTTAAATATGTTAAATGCTATTGTATGTTTGCTTTCTTTTTTTCCTGTGTTTACCTATTCCAAAGACGCCTTTTTTTTGTTTGTTTGTTTGTTTAGTTTGTGAACTATCTCAAACATATAAAGAGGGAAATTTCTCATTGCTACACAAAGGCAGACATTATGGCCACACTAAATCACGTGGTCTGAACATCTCTTTAATTCCTTTTCTATGTTGCTGGATTTTTACCATATATACTTCTATTATCATAGTGGAAACATTTTCTGTTACCATAAAAATTCATAAGTTGTAATTCGATACCATATAATAAATTATCTACATGCTGGGAACTTGCTATCAAAGAAACCCTTACTGTCTTGAACAATTTCTCTCATTTGGGAACTGGAACAAGCTTGCTTGGGTGTATTTCAGTGTCTCCTCTTATACTGTCAAAATGTCTGGGGCTGTGGTCAACTAGAAAAATGGAGCATCTGCTTCCAAGACAGGTCTCTCACAAAAGTGTTGGAAGTTTCCTTGCTGGCTGAAAGGCAAGAAGTTTCAGTTCACCAGCAGATGGGATTGTTCATGGTGCTTCTCTCATACTTGGCACATGGCTTCCACCTGAGCCACACTGATCCAAGAGAGAGTTCTAAAATCGACTTTGCCTGTTATTGCCTCTTTTCTAAAACCTTCTTTCTGGTTACTTATTCAATGTGTGAAACTACAGAACACATCATTTGCAGCTAACAGCAACACTATGGGACACCTTGAAGACTCCTTGCCACCATGGAAATCTTTAATATTGACCTGAATTAGATCATTGAATTCTTTGTAATTGTATTAGCTTCTTATACAAGTTTAGATGTCATTCCCAGAATCTCACTGTTATAACTTACCATCCAATTAGCACTTTTGCATATTTTTAATCATTAATCCAGATAATTTCTTAGGTTAGTTTCAGAAAAGGGGTTGTTAAATTAAAATAATCATAACTTCCTTACTAAATTTCCTTCATGAAGTAATTAATATTCTTATTATTTATGTGACTTTTGTATTTCCTGTCCTGTGTTTGTGACATACACTTTAAAGTGTCTATGCAATGAGTCACAGTGTGTATTTATAATTTTCAACTGATAAATTCTTTATCAAATATCTTTTAGGTAGATATTCTATATTATATATGAAGTTTTGATGCCTATAGCATGTGGGTGTTTTCATTGTTATTTAACCATTTTATAGATCCTCCTGAGTTTGTTTGTTGCTGTTATTTTGGACAACTTAGAACTTGATGAAGATCTAAAGAAGCTCAAACAAGTAAGTGACACGTGGGAGTCGAAACGTAGAGATGAAACCTCATTCACAGCGATGTTGACTTTGGACCATCAAAGCAAAACATTAATTGAAAATCTTGAGACAGTGTCAGTTAATGAATTTACTTTTTAAATCAATCTCCTATATAGTATCAAAGGATATTTTTTCTATTATTCTACTAATATCCTTAGACTAGTTCCATGATATTATTTTGAGTAAAAGTAAGATGGACATAGTTTAAGACAATTGATTTTAAGATCACTTTTCTTCCATTAAATGAAGGTTGTTTAGAAACCAAATTCCCAAAGGCTACACTTCCATACTACATATGTAGGTGCAATGATTTTTCTTTCATCATAAAAGTATTAAGAAGCAACTTGTCTGACTTCTAGACACTAGAAGAACATCTAGTCTGGGTGCCCAAAGTGATTATTCAAAAATAAATAAGATAAATTATCAAATATGTGACTTGTTAAACCTGAAACCAGACTGTATTGGAGCAGAAGAAATTATATCCAAAAATGGAAATTGAAGTGTATAAAGGTCATGTTAGCCATGGCAGACAGATCAGCCAATTAGATCCATAGTTCTCTTGCATGGAGGAGTGTTTGCTTTTGTCTGGAATGTTTCACTTTATTGAAAAATAAAGGGAGGGAGAATATCTGCAGAATATTTTCTTGGACTTGCCCACATATTGCAAGATGATGAAAAATATTAACAATAAGACCCAAGACTCTTAAGCAAACCTTTGGAATGATGTAAAGGCTCTTACACATTCAGAATTTTCAATTTTTGCTTATTCGACAAAAGATAAAACAACATAACCTATTAAATTTGTATTTTTAATATGTTCTAATGGTCTGATTTATTTTAACATTATATTATTCTCATCTCCAAAGTGACTGATTTCACCAAGGGTATCCATAAGGGTTGACAAGCATATTTGTCATAAAGACCCCACCTCTGAGCGTACCCAGGAAGGTTTTAAGCTCCATAGTATGCTGAACTATGCAGGCAAGTGAATCTGTGGCAAGGGTCATTTTCTCCTGATCTTTTCAATGTGTGGTTTAGCAGAAATGCTCTTCAAGTGAGTGTCAGGATGTTATTCTACGTCAGTGATGTGAAGTGCTTCATGTGGCTCCTTTGTAGAAAAAATATATTATGTGTGAGCTCAACATCAAAGCTATCACATACATAATTTGACAAGACCAATAAAAACCTGCTGCTTCCCAAATCTGGCATTTATATGTGGATTTCCTGTGTGTCATATTTATCATTCATAGATCTTGAATATATTTTATATATTCCCATCAAAACTGTATACATAAAAATGAAAACCATTCAATTTTTTCTAACTGATCTACTACAAGATTTAGTGTGGGATTAAACAACCACTGAATAAGTAAAATACCAAGTAATTTCAACCTATATTTGCAAAATACTCCTTCTGCTAGAAGGCGGTTTTAAAAAATTACTTACAGCAATTTTGGGGGACCTATAAACCGAAACCTAAATATATTTTGCAGTGATGGTATTTTGAATGTTTTAATTTGTACATATATGTATTTTTTTAACCTTCATATATCCAGCAGTTAGTCACTCTAGGCTTTTCATTTATTTTTATCTAACTCCAAATGAAAAACCAACAATTAAAAAAAAATCATGAGGGCTGGCAAGATGACTCAGCGAGTAAGATCACTGACTGCTCTTACGAAGGTCCTGAGTTTAAATCCCAGCAACAACATAGTGGCTTACAACCACCCGAAATGAGATCTGACCCCTTCTCCTAATGTGTCAGAAGACAGCTACAGTGTACTTATGTATAATAATAAATAAATCTTTGGACTGGAGCGAGCAGAGCCGACCGGAGCAAGCAGAGGTCCGAAAAATTCAATTTCCAACAACCACGCAGGCTCACAACCATTTGTACAGCTACAGCGTACTCACATACATTAAATAAATAATAAATAAATAAATAAATAAATAAATCTTTTTTTAAAAATCACGAGACTTGGAAGAGGGATCAGTTGGTAAACTATTTCTCATGCAAGTATGAGCACATGAGGTAAGATCTCAGGGATTCAGGTAAAGGGCCATATGTGGTCTGCATATGTAAATCTAGTATTGTCAAGGTAAAGATAAGTGTTCTAGCTGGCCAGCCAGCCCAGACAACATAGTGAGCTTTGCATTTAGTTAAAGAACTTATCCCCAAAATAAGGTAGAAAGCAGTGGAAGAACACACTGATGTTGTCCCATGGCCCTAATGGTACATTCATATGTCTACCCATATGTGTACATATACTCAACACATATGCACACATACATGATCACACACATACACACAATACATGCCACCCCTGCAAAGCCCTAATTGATATCTCACTTTTCTCATGAGCATTAAAATGTTAATAACCTATGGCTCTTCAGTGTGTATGTGTGTGTGTGTTATAAAAAGTTTTATTCAGAGTGTGATACTTTAGGCCTGTTATCCCAGATGAGAGGAGGCAATAGGATCAAGAATTTGAGGCCATAGTGTGTGCTACATAATAAGTTTGATGTCATCATGTCCTTCAAGAATCCCTGTTTATAATCAATAAGTAAGTTGATAAATAAAGAACATGATTTTTTTTTATTTTTTGAAACTCTGTACATCTGATTTATTATCCAATTGTTCTTACCTCCAATTTAGGCATCTTCTTTATAAATTTAAAGACATTTTCAGCACTGAAAACTCCAAGGAAAATAAAGTAGTGATTCCATTTTAATAGTGGCTTTAGGGGATTGTTTATTCATGATTGGACTGAAACTACATATTTAATTAATCCATCTATTAATTTCACACCCCAAATCCCTTTAGTTTCATATTTAAAATCCATTGGATCAAAAATTATCATTCTAAATTAAAATGTTTCTTGTTTATTTTCTTCCTTTCTTGCACAAGAATATTTTGTGTTTTCATTAGTTTTAAAACTGTATCACACAGCACTAGAGAGATGGTCAAGTAGTTGTGAGTACTTGGGTTCTTACATAGGCACCATGACCCATGTAGCAGCTCACAAACTCCTATAACTCCTGCTCCAAGGAATTCAACCCACTCTTCTCTGCTCTGTGGGCTCTTGCAAATATGTGATACATAAACTCGAAAAGATATGTACACACATGCATACATAAGCACACACATGCATGCACAGACACACACAAAATTATACAGTTATAAATAAATGTAGCTTTTTAAAACATTGTATCATTTTAAAATATTCATTGTTTTTCCTTTTTCCAGTGATCTTAGCCTTTGAGGTTGCATCATTTGCAGAAAATATTTTACCCCAGATAGAGTAGAATAGAAAAGATATGTTAAAAGATTACTTTCCTAACATTTCAAATTACACATTCCTTAATTCTGCTGCTTCAGTACAGATACTATTATATCCATCTAACAGATGAGGGAATGGAACATAAAAGGCTGAAGGTTAAACAATAAACAAATTTTAAATCTAAGAATGGAAACGATGTAGTTTGGACCAAAAGCCTATATTTCTAAAGATCTAAACTATATTGACTCTAGTTGAATTCATATAAATGTCAAATGTAAGTCAGATATGCAATGAATCTATTCATAAGATGTTAATTTTTCATATGTGGTATTATTGATAATTGATCATAATTATAATTACTTTGTATGATATGTCATGCATCATTTTATATTTTATGTATACTAATTGTTTACATTAAATTTAAGATAAGCTTGTCTGAATGTGAAGATCT